>NW_015386633.1:257623-266342 GCF_001527695.2 Protobothrops mucrosquamatus | reverse complement strand
AAAAAAAAAAAAAAAAAAAAAAAAAAAAGAAAGATTAGTCCCATTTGTTTTTCATTGTGGACTTCATAATATTCCAATACGTCCAATATAATCCTAAAATTGTTTCTTATATATCTTTTAGATAGAAAACTGTTTTGATCCGTATGTATGAATTTTACTAAGAATCTTTCAAGACGTTTAGCCATTATAGCCATGAAAATTTTATAGTCCGAATTTAATAATGAAATGGGCCTGTAATTTTTAATGAACACCAAATCTGAGTTGTCCTTGGGGATCAAAGTGATAGTTGCTTCTTCCCATGAGATCGGAATCTTCGCATTCTTCAGAACCTCGTTGAATAGGTCTACTAACACTGGAGTTAGAGATTCTTGCATTATTTTGTATATTTCTGTTGGTAAACCGTCCGGACCTGGGGCTTTATTATTTTTTTGTTTCTTGATTGCCTCAAATAGTTCCAAAGGTGTTATCTCTTTGTTTAACATATTTTTAACCTCCTCTGGAACTTTTGGTAAATCAGCTGATTGCAAATATTTTAATATGTCATCCTTGTTTTTCCGTTCTACATCTTCATATAATTTCTTATAAAACTCATAGGCCACCATTTTCTTCCTTTTATTCTGGTAAACCATCTCTCCTTTTTCATTGTATAGTTTGTTAATCCTCTTTTTATCGTTATGTTTCTTTATCCTGTAAGCCAACCATCTACCTGGTTTATTGGCATTTTCAAAGAAATTTTGTTTGGTACGAGAGAATATGGCAGGAGAATATGGAAAAAGAAGAAGCAATCCACTGCTGCACCAAAGAACAGCATGGCAAAAGAAATTTACAGATCTGTGGAGAAAAGATGTGATGAAAGGGAGCAGAAAATGATGAAGAAATGATGAAAAGTACTTTATGATGTGTGTTATAGATTGCAAAAATTGTTGCAAAGAAGATAGACAAAGAGGAAGAACAAACTGAAAAGATGACGCAAGGAGGAGAAAATACAGAGTTTGATAGAACAAAGAAATAAAAATATTTTGGAAGTTGGTGCAAAACAAAAGAGCTGCCTCCAATAGAAGAAACAGAATTAAAAATAGAATTGATGAAATTATTTGGGATGAAACCCAAGAGAGGAAATACTGGGAAGAGTATTGCAGAGATTTGTATGGGCATCATAGAGATTTGCTGAAGAGGCAAATTAGTCCATTAAAAAATGGATGTAAAATCATAAAAAAAATGTGAGAATGTTGAAAAATAGAAAAGCTGAAGATGTAAATCAGTGGTGGCGAACCTATGGCACGGGTGCCAGAGGCGGCACTCAGAGCCCTCTCTGTGGGCATGCGCTGTCACCCCAGTCCTAGGCCTTCAGCTGGGTTTTATAAAACCTTTTCGCTTTAGGCCTCCGCCGCCGTGTACAAAAAAAAAAAGTTCAATCAATCAGTCAATTTCAACTTCTCATGGGAAAAAACAAGCTCTTGCAAAGTTGGAATTGATTGAACTTTTTAGTCCCACCCAGTCTGCCGTTACCACCGCAGCCACACCCACCATGTGGGCCACACTCACCCAATGGGCCACACCCACCCAGCACCCGATGATGCATAAGTGGGTTTTGGATTGCAGTTTGGGCACTTGGTCTCTAAAAGGTTCGCCATCACTGATGTAGATGCTACGACAATTAAAATATGAATGTAGTTTGCTAATGGAATGTCTGTGCAAGTTGTTTAATGTGCATCTGGAGATTGTATCTCTACTTGATGATTGGAGGAAATCTGTTAATTGTTCCCCTAGTCAAAAGCAAAGGTAGCAAGACTAAATGCAAAGACCATTCAGAAAGGGGCTGGGTTAGCTTATTAAGTGTGCCTGGAAAGTTGTTTGGCTCAGTTATGATTGAATGAGTATGAGAAGAGAAACAGAGCAACTTTTTGAAAATGTAGTGCAGTTTTATACTAAGCAGGGAGCATGCATGCCACATTTTGGCTCTTCAAGAGGCCATTGAAAAATGTGTGCAAGACAATTTATTGTATGTTTTTGATTTAAAATATGCTCAAATGACTAGGTTTTAATTGTGCAATGTTTTTGTTTGAGTATGGAGCTAAAGGTTGATTGCTAAATGCAGTAAGAGCAATTTATGAAGGAAGAAAAGTGTGTGCAAGAATTAATGGAGTGCTTGATGAATGATTCAGCATTGAGTAAGGATTAAGACATATCCCTTGATCGATTAATATATTTATGGAAAAATATATGTATGTAGCCCTTTGGACTTAGATTGATTAGAGATGTGACTATACATGTACGTATACACTGTTATATAATAACCCACATGATTTCCAGGGAATATTAGACAGAATATATGCTGAGCAGTACAGATGTGAAAATTAATGTATCATGTTGTTGTTAGTTGCAAAGTCGTGTCCGACCCATCGCGACCCCATGGACAACATTCCTCCAGGCCTTCCTGTCCTCTACCATCTTCTAGAGTCCATTTAAGCTCACGCCTACTGCTTCAGTGACTCCATCCAGCCACCTCATTCTCTGTCGTCCCCTTCTTCTATTCCCTCAATCTTTCCCAGCAATGTATCATAGACCAAGGTAATTGCATTTGACAAGGAAAACAAAGAGCACAATGGTAAAGTGCACATACATAGTGAAAAACTAGATTAGGTTGGGAACCTTTGTAATGTATTTATTAAATAAAGGAAATTAGATGGATAAACATTAATAAACACAAATCTAATATATTGATAATGGACAGTATATAGTCTGTTGAGAAAAATGTTGAAAAAATGTCAAACAAAGTAAAAGAGTTATATTTCTGAAAATGTTAATATGTAGAACAGTTCAGTATGTCAATAAAAAAACAAAAATAATTTGAATACTGTAATGATAGATTATGCAGTGTATGTAGTGAAACAAGAATAAGTGATGTGTACAAGATACATGAGTTTGCATACCATACAGAAGTAAGTGACCAATGCAAAAGAAATGTGATGAAATGGTTTTGTCATGTGGAGATAATGTTTAAAAATGCAATCATAGAACCATCATATGAAGAATGAATGACATGGAAGAAAAAGAGAAGATCAAAAGTGTGCAGTTGCATGGAGCTGGTGAGAGCCTCAAAAAAGAGAGAGGCAAGAAGTTTAAAGTACAAAGAACAATGCATGAGGTGGTGGAAGCAAGGATGATTTCTAAATATAGAGGGCTATAATCAACGGTGCTTGTATAAGTCATGCTTTTAATTTATTTGGCTTATTGCTTCTATTCCTTTTCTCCATTCTGCTTTATGTTACCCCAAAATGACATATAGGTAGTCCTTGATTTACGACTACAATTGAAACCAAAATTTCTGTTGCTAAGTGAAACATTTGTTAAGTGAGCTTGCCCCATTTTATGACCTTTTTTGCTACAGTTGTTAAGCGAATTACTGTAGTTGTTAAATTGTCAAACTGTTGTTAAATGAATCTGGCTTCCCCATAGATTTTGCTTGTCAGAAGGTCACAAAGGGTGATCACATGAACCCGGGACACTGCAACTGTCATAAATATGAATCAGTTGCCAAGCGTCTGAATTTTGATCATATGGCCATGGAGATGCTACAATGGTCATAAGTATGAAAACTGGTCATGTCATTTTTCAGTGCCATTGTAACTTTGAACAGTCAGTAAATTACTGTTGCAAGTCGAGGACTACCTTCAGTATGATAGTTGCTATGTCTACCAATCCTACCTGGCCACATTTAATTTCCACATAATCTGCTGCCTAAATATGCTTCAGCCCAGATTTTATAGCACTAGCACTACCACTTAGACTTATATACAATTTCATAGTGCTTTGCAGTCCTCTCTAAGTGATTTACAGAGACAGCATATTTCCCCCAACAATCTGGGTTCTCATTTTACCTCAGAAAGATGGAAGGCTGAATCAACCTTGAGATAATCAAGATTGAACTCCTGGCTGTGGGCAGAGTCAGCCTGCAATACTGCATTCTAACCACTGCACCACCAGGGCTCAGCAGTCTTATCCTACCTTATCCTTAACTATTACCTCAAGAATAGGGAAATTCTATCCCAGCAGTTACCTGTAAGATAGGTCTCATTTGTTTTCCCTACTGGCTTTATTTTGGCCACTCTGTGCTTTTCCAGTTGCAGGAAATACAAAGTCTCCAAATTTAACAGACATTATCCTTGCATGGACACAAGCTACAGTGCTCACAAGAGTTATTGTGTATCAGCCATCCTATATTTTATTAATTGAAGAAAGTTCAGAGTGGCTGAATACTGACCCCAGAATTCTGAATCATCTGATCTGTAGTAATGCGAGAGATGGCAGAACTTAGGTTTTTGCCCACTTATAATGTCATTATCCACTGAGTGATAAAGTGGATGGGAGGATCTGGCCTTTATATCAAATCTGGTTTTCTATTCCTAATGCAATAGCTTTTTACATTCTAGCTAAGCTTAAACTGATGACCAGGACTTAGGGGACAGTATCAATTGTGAATATGTACAGATGACCCCTCTCTCTGGTCACTTACAAAGTCCTGGATTCAGGGTCATGAAAGGACAGCAAGGAAAATACCCAATGTCCTAACCCATCTGAGACCATACGATATCTTTAGGGAAACACCCAAAAGGGAACATGTTTAGCTACTTCTGCTTTCTCCCTTCTTATCTACAGTGTGCCAGACTTACTGGGTGAAATCTTTATCTTATGTGTGTCAGCTTTGCTGGATGGGTTGCTTATGTAATTAGAAAGAATAAATACAAGGATTTCTTGTCATTCGGGGCTTCTCTTATTTAGAGGAGTCCGTCTCTATTCAGCTGAATAAAAACATAAAGCTTGAAGGCAACTTCTGGTGTCCTGTATTTTTTTTATCAAGCAAAATCTCAGAACCTGCATATCATTTTTGGCGAGCCTGGCTTTCAAGAGATGTGCTTGGTTGGTATTAGGAAAGCTCAGGAAAGGGGACGGCACCAAGTGCGCTCCGGGATTTCCTGGAGGTGCCCCCCTTCTTGACTCTTCACTGTGGTTTTTAACAGGAACCAGTTTTTTCTTCTTTTTGGTTGCCTTTTACTTGATTCCTGCATATTCAGGAGGGCTGAAGATAAGGTAGGACACACAGATATACATTACTTTGTTGCATCGGCTTGCCTGGGGGAGTGTGTATTTGTGTAAAAGTGTGTTTGTGTCCTTGCATTATTTCCCACCATTGACCAGAGGTGGGCGGACGGGTTTGTGCCAGCCGCACCTAGATCCCCCCATGTGGGGTCATTTAAAAAGCTAGGGGCACTAACCTTGTACTCTCGTGCTCCAACGGGTTGTGAGTGCTGTGTGGTTTGAGGTTTGTGGTTGCTCCTTATATATATTTCCCGCTGTTGATCAGGCCTAGGCGTGATACTGATCTTAGCCAATGGTCAGTGGATCTCTTGTGGCCCAACAGGCTGTGCAAGTGGTATGACTAACTTGAACACATGGGCTCAGCCCAGGAAGACCAGTTAGAATGAATAAAAGGAAGGGATGTGCCCTCAGCCCCCTTGAGTGTGTCATAAGGAACTTTGGTAAGCTTAAAACCTGTCGAGATATGAAACTGAAACTCTGATTAAGTACAATGCCCTCTATCACCAGGACATACTCACTGTTTGGCCCACAGGGGGATCCATAAATTTGGGAGTTTTTGAAACCATGGGAAACTATGCTTAAAGAGGCATAGATCATGATCAGCATGCTTAATATGCTCTTTTTTGGGGGGGACCTTACACGAGAATAAGCAGGTGCTTGAAGACCATGGGTTGTGGTGACCTTCCATGGCACCACCTTTTCCTGCTTTAGCTTCTGCTCCACCACCCTATAAGGGGATCTACTCCCTCACAGGGCAAGTAGCTATTAGAAGGGGTGACATTAATAAGGTCCTGGTTCATACCCCCTTCTCCACATCTGATCTTTATGCATGGGAGGACTGATTTAGTTCTTCCACTGAAACCGCACACAAATATTCTGAATTGGTTCTGTCCATTTTTTGAACTTATACCACTAACTGGGCAGACCTCCAAGCCATGCTGGATGTCTTTTTAACAACAGAGGAAGGGCATCTGGTAGGAAATGCTGCTAAAAAGAAGGAAGGTCCTTAGTCTGCAATTTAAAGGGTTTCCGAGATATTATTGTCACTGCATTGCAGGTTGCCCTCCTTAAATAGGAAATGTGGCCAAAATTTATGATGTTCATCAGTGGCCAGCTGAAAGTCCCAGTGACTTCCTTGAGCGCCCCAGATCTTCTTCTTCTTGTGCCATATCCATTATCTGTCACTAGCGATCATGTTGGCGATCCTGTTTTTATCAGCAGCCGCATGAAAAAGTGCTGCTGAGTTTTGACCAAACCAGCCCCTTAGATTTTGAAGCCATTATGTTCTTCTTCTGCCTGGACCTTGTTTGCCTTCAATCTTTCCCTGGAGGATTAAATGGAGTATGCTGTACTTTTCTGGGTGTCACATCACATGTCCGAAATATTCTAATTTTCATTTTTTAATTGTTTTGATGATTTCCCTTAGCTTTCCCAGGTGGCTTATCACCTCCTCATTTCTGATCTTGTCAACCCAGCTTATATATAACAGCTGCCTGTAAATCCACATTTCAAATGCTTCTAGTCTCTTCAGGTGGCCTTCTGTCAGAGACCAATTCTCTATTCCATAGAGCAGGATAGAAAAAATACAGCATCTGACAAGCCTGATTTTCAGTCTTAGGCTTATGTCGTGACTGCAGACCTTTTTCATTTTGAAGAATGCTGTTCGAGCTTTCTCTATCCTTGTCTTTACTTCAGTGGTCATGTCCCAGCTTTCATGTAAATTAGAACCGAGGTGCGTGATCTTTTCCACTTTTTCTAGTGGTATTCCTTCTGAATTTATTGGTGGTAAATTAACAGGTTGTTTGCTGACGACCATGATCTTGGTTTTTGATGTGTTAAGCTTCAAGCCATATTTTTTAGATATTTCTGTGACTCTCTTGATGAGGAGCTGAAGGTCTTCATGCTTACTGGCAAGCAGAACTGTATCGTCAGCATATCTTAAGTTGTTGATCTAAACACTGTTTACTTTGATGTCAGCATCGATGTTCTCCAGTGCCTTGTTGAAGATTGACTCAGAGTAGATATTGAACAACAATGGAGACAGAATACATCCCTGTCTGACCCCTCTTATTTCTGCATCAGCTGAGTATTTTTGGCCTAGTCTCACATTTGCTACCTGATGTCAATACAGATTCTTTATGATTTGGATGTCTTTGTCATCTAGTCTCCCTTGTTTCGGGATTTCTAATAGTTTGCTGTGTCTTATTTTATTCAAAGCTTTTTAAAAATCAATAAAACACATGTAAACACTGTGATTGACATCTCTACAATGCTGTACAGTGCCCCAGATATTAAGTGCAAATTACAGAAGATGGCGGGGACTTCAGCTGATGATAGAAAAATTGTTGGAAGGAGCTTATAAAGCCTACATGACAGACCAGAGGTGATAACCAGAGGGGCTGAAGAGGGTGGAAAAACACACAGTATTGTTTTGCTGGCTTAAGCTGTGCAACAGAAGCCCTATACATACATCATGTCAGTTGTAGGACAAATAACATGAGTAAGCATTTTATTTCCTCCCTGGATTGTTCCTGCAGCTGCAGAAAAAGCAGCAAATATAGAAAAAAGAGAATGTGCATTTCATTAATGTAGAACAAAGGAACAGTGAGTAGACTGGGTGCTGTTTATCGTGGACGTAGGCTGGAGAAGGACGGGAAATGGGCCTTCTTACAAAACTTGCATGCCAGCACTCATTGGGGTTACGAGGCCATGGCTGAGTTTCTTATAAAGGACTATATTTGTCCTAGGATGTATAACAAGGCCCTCACAATGATCAAGCAATGTGTTATTTGTCGATGTAATGACCTGTGGAAATTATTAAGTTCCCATTGGGGAGGCTTGGGGCTGGCCAGGATCCTGCTAGTTTTTGGGAGGTTGATTTTACTGAGTTGCCATGGACGCAGGGTTTTAGGTACTTGCATGTTTTTGTGGGTGCTTTCTCTGGATAGAATAAGGTCTTTCCCTGTCATACTAATGAGGCATGTGCGGTGGTTGAGGCCCTCCTGAAGAGAATTGTTCCATTTTTTTTCTTTTCCCTACCAAGGCATTGGCTCTGATAATCGGCCCTATTTTTCTTTAGTAGAAAACACACTTTGCATGAATAAAGTCTTGGATTTGATTCATGACATCTCCAGTTCAAAGAATCTCTGGAAAATAGTGATCAACTTAAGACGCTGAAAGTCAGCATTAACCAGTCTTTCCCAATATAGTCTCCACAAAATTAGTAGGTTTACAGTCTGTCATCCTCCATTGATCATGCTGTCTGGAAACAATGGCAGTGCTTCTCCAAACCATTTGAACTGGACCAAGTAGAAAAAGGCTACCATCCTGTAGATGGATCATTAGCATGACTTAGTATGGAATAGTTATATTACAATATATGAACGGGTACTTGCATTTTATATCTTTTAAAAATCTTGTTAAAAATTTTTGTTATTTTGTTCAATATCTGAATGACAAAGTCGCGCGGATCCGAGAAGGCTTAGACTCTGACTGGCTGGCCCAGGGGGAGGAGACGGAAGCAGGTCTTGAGATGGTTGTATGGGAGGAGTTTGACTCTGTTGCTCCCGAGGACGTAGACAGGGTCCTGGGGAGGCTGAATGCAACCACATGTTTGTTG
>NW_015386633.1:252964-256444 GCF_001527695.2 Protobothrops mucrosquamatus | reverse complement strand
CTTTTTCAGCAAGCGGACCTGGCCTAGGGAGGATTTTATACTGGGTTCATTTTAAGGAATTCGAAATAACACAACTTTAAAATTTGGTTTAATTCGGTTTTACAGGGGGGGATTGTATATATGCCTCTGTTTTAAATATGTTGTGAGCCGCCCTGAGTCCCGTTGGGAGAAGGGCGGGATATAAATTAAATTAAATAAAATAAATAAATAAATAAAATATAGGTGTAAGGTAGACAAGTAACCAATGACCAGAAAGACAAAGAAATAGAATTTATATGCATTTAACATTTTAACTATTTTGCCATAAAAAAACCAGATTTAAATCATCAATATATCAAAAGTGATTGAGGCTTAATCTACATCAACTTTTTATTGTATAAAGTTGCACAAAAATCAGCTGCTGCTATGGATAAAACATTATATATTTTTCTCAACATGAGCATAAAACGCTGGAGAATATTTCATGAAATTATATGGCACATGGGCTATGTATTGCTATGTTTATAAACTATAAGAAAGAACTAATAGATATTACTGGAAGACATAATCTTCTCACATTAGGTAAAGAGTTTTTTTAGATTTTTATCCAGCCTTTTCTTTATATACATATACTCATGGCAGCAAGCATACCAATAGCTCTTCCTCCTCCTATTTTCCGCACAACAATAATGCTATAAGGTGAGTTGGGCTGACAGAGTATTACATTAAAACACACTTTGTTATATTTTAAAGGAAGAAATGTATTCTTTACCAGCACATTAATATCTATGTTTAATCCTTTGTATTGGTTTATTGGAACAAGTAGAACAACCTGAATCTCTCAGTAACTTGATTTGGCCTCCTTTCTTTACTGTTTTAGTGTCAAATATTAAGCACACTATTGAAAATACCTTTTTTTAAAAAAAACATGGTTCACAATGATTGCATTCTAGATTTCCAAAATATTGTCTTCCTTTCTATACCAATTACTTCCACAACATCAAACTCTGTCAAATTTAATTTCATGCATAGTGCCCTGCCAAATCTTCAGTACAAAAGTTCATGCATGAAGTAACCTATTAAACACAATTTTGAATACTGTCAGGATCTCCATCGTAGGCCTGATGCCTTGCTGGTGTCCTGCCATCAAAGGGGAAGGGAGGGGGAAAGTATTTGGGGCAAACTACACCTGTGTGTCTAATGGTGGGAAATGGAGAAGGGAGCTGACATGTGAAAAAGACCAGAGCTGTTTGTACCAGTTACACTGGACATTTCAAAGACTGCTTGCTCTGGGTGTGGAATTCCAGCAGCCTACAACATCACAGTAATCCCAGATTGGGTGGCAATGGACTGGACACTGGGGGTAGGGATGGGGAATGTTGGGTTTGGCCCTTTGTATCTGTAAGTGGGAACTTCAGTTTCCGCCTCACTTTCCTGCAACCAACATCTTTAGTAAAAGTCCATTTCGCTTCAATCAATTGGAGTCAAGAGTCTGCTTTCCTAAATGATTGTTTTGATGCAGGTCTGACAAATACTAAAAAAAAAAAAGGATATTCAACTAGAAGGAAGCAGCCATTTACTTAACCATAATGATTTAGTATACATAACATTATTTGTGTTATCAATCAAAAACCAAGCAGAGCAGATGTTATGAAACAGTTAATATATTTGCACTGAAAATAATTAAACATTTATTATTATTCACTTGCATTGCCCTGTAAATTAATAGCTTATTGTTCAAAATGAATTGCTTCAGAAAGTTTTGAATTTTTTCTTTCATCATAGGAGGATCATCAAGAACATGACAACTTAAAAGTGTAACTGCTTTACACAATGTTGACAGCTGTACTGAATGCAGTAATGTAAGAGGTGGGATATAAAAGATGTGAAATAAACTCAGGCAATAAACAGATTAATAAATTCAAAACCAGTATGGAGTTTGTAAAACAATTGATATCATCTATCAAGCCTTTCTTCAGTTATCAGCATGAAACTGAAACTCTTTATTCATGGGTGCATAACTATAGCTGTGTGCTCAGAATGACTGATTGAATTAATAAATAAATATGTTCTCTTTCTTAAACCATTGATTTCTCATCAAATAACACTGGGAACAATATTTACTGTAGAACAGCATGATAATTAACTTAGCCACCTGGAAACACTGTTCAGTATATTTAAAATATATGATTTTACGCAAGTGGGTAGTCAGCAGAAAAGCTTTGAATTTGTTTGTGTTTAATCTGACAATTTAAAACATAAAGACCACTCTCCCATTCTTCAGCTAAAGTGCCAAATGAAAACCCCTTACAAAGCTTCAAAAATGTTAGTTTTACTATGTTATAATTCAGCATCTTACTAGCATACTTTTACTTGGATAAGAGTGAAATACATTCTTGATCCTCCTTTTAGAAAAGAAGTATTCATAATTTCAACAAAAATCTCATTTACCTATCCATTCACTGACATGTGAAAAAGGCCCATTAACATTCCATAAATTCCCCATTTCCAAGGAGTTTTATTTGTACTTTTAAAACAGACAGTAGCAGGGGAGAAATGAGAGAGTCAAAAGCCAAAAGTAAACAAATACAGACAAATATTTATATTTTATTTAAAAGGGAAAAGAGGGGGTCTTCACTTTCTGAATATTAAAAAAACCATTACTGTAATCCTACGAGCACTGATGTTTAAATGGAAGTTTGGGGCCTGTGAAATGACAGCATCTTTGAGAATAGGAAGTATTTTTTTACTTCTATTTTATTACCTCCTGCTTTCATTCTATTATCTTGCTTGGTAAATTGAACCTGATGCCAGAGTATAGAAGCAAAAACGTAACTGTTGTTCATGCCTATCTTATCAGAAACCTTGGCTGAATGCCCAGATCAAAGATGAGCAATGCAATGTCAGGATAGCTTTCCATTAGCCATCATACCACACCTGTCAATGCTGCTAATATTGAATATTCTTGCTTTGACAAAATATGCAGAACTGTCTGGTACTTTTAGAGTTAACTCAGATGAGAATGGGAGGGGGGGAGAAAGAATGTAGAGAGAGAGAGAGAGCAATTTGCGCGGGCTTCAGAAGGAAGTGAACCTTTGCCCCCCAGGCTGGTTGGAGAACGTGACTCATGACAGCAAAAGAGGGAGGAAAAATGCTAGCAAAAATAACTGCTCTGGGGTGGAGACTTCAGATCTTGGCATCCATCCATGATGTGCCAACAATCTGTTACACTGTAATAAAGGCTTTTAAGATAAACAATGCCTGGAAGTTCTTTGAAGTGTTTCATTAGTCAGAACTCTGACAGCATGCCAAGATCCGCAAACTTTCCAAACCCTTTAGGGGTCCCGTGCCCCAGTCGCTGTTCCTAAACTAAAGGAGCCTGGAGGCTGTGAGGGTCTGGATGGGGAGGAACAGACTCAGGCTCAACCCGTCCAAGACCGAGTGGCTGTGGCTACCAGCGCCTCGGCATAGTCAACTGACGCCATCGCTGACTATAGGGGG
>NW_015386633.1:236857-252327 GCF_001527695.2 Protobothrops mucrosquamatus | reverse complement strand
GGGGGGGGGGGGAGCGATAGCCGGAAAGCCGGGGGAGAAAGAACTCTGGCAGATCTCCCAGTTGGAAGCAAAGACTTCAAAAGCAGAATGGAGAGCTAACGAATTGCCTGCCACTCACGTTTTGGGAGAGTCACTGGAAAGATTTCAAAACCCAGAGGTGAAAAACAGAAATCAATTCCTGCAGAGAGGAGCCTACAGCCCTTCCATTGCAGATCAGAAAGCCTTTCAGATCCTGTCTTCCCCTGTCAGGGACTCCAACCCTGAAGAGAGAGGGAATCCCAGTCTGAGGCCTCTGCAGCAATGGGGAGATTGGGTTCCCCAGCAGGTAGATGGTCAGCGATCTCTGAGCTTGCCACAGCTAATAGAGGCATTGCAACAGCTTGGGGTGGTGGAGAAGCCAGGAGATCAGCAGCTGGTGGGAGAATGACCACAGCAAGGAGATTGGCCACAGCCCCCGAACATAAATCTGCAGTCAGGATGAGGCCAGCAGCAACAGCCACAGTGGGGGGCCCAACAGCCTATAATTGCACCACTTTTCAGAGCAACCTTTGATGGGGACCCAGAGAAGCTGATTTTTTTCCTCAACTAAGTGCGTTCTCATTTGAATTGCTGGGCCTATCTCTACCCGGACCCGGGGGCCATGGTCGATGTGATTGCGTCCAGCCTAGAGGGAGAAGCATCCGAATGGCTGAACAATTTATATAATGAGCAAGCCCCCAAATTGGAGGACCCCCACCTCTTCCTCCTAGGGCTGAGAGAAAGATTTGAGGACCCATCTATTGGTCTTAAAGCAAGAGAACAAATCCACAAAATAAAACAAGCCAGCAGGCCTGCTCTGGAGTACGTGCGGGAATTTCGCAAGATAGCAGGTCGAATAGAGGGGTGGCCTGAACAATCCCTAATCCATCACTTCATTGAGGGATTAGAAGATCACCTCTCTCAGGCCTGCATCTATCGAGCCGTACCTGATCAGCTGTAAGAATGGTACCAGGCAGCAGTGAAGCTAGACGTTCAGCTCGCCCGCTATAAGAAGCCTCCCCCACCTGAATCCAAATAGCAATCAACCCCACGAGAACCTCCAACTACTGCGATGGCTGACAGATCCAGGCCACCTACAGGCCCGTCAATCAAGTGTTTCCGGTGCAAACAGGACGGACATCAAGCAGCAAACTGTCCAGTCCCCTACCCCCAACTACAGAGAAGACCGGAACCAGCGGCGAGAAGGAAACCTGCCCAGCGGCTAACAAGAGAAAAATCCAACCGGGTCACGCTGTTGCCCAGATTACACCCCCCATACAGGAGGACGCCGGGTCACGCTGTTGCCCAGATTACACCCCCCATACAGGAGGACGCCGGGACTCCAGGTGGACCTGCCCCTGCTCTACCCTCCTTTGACAGCGACGACGGAGAGAACGACCCGATGGTGAGTCAACAAGTCCCGCCTTTTTCACTGCCTGCCAAACTTATAATCCCTAAGTCGGGGGCACAAATGGACTTAAACGTGCTAGTCGATTCTGGATGCACCCAATGCATTATTAGTCTGCCGTTTGCCATGAAAATGGGCATACAGGCAAAACAGCTCTCCAAACCTGTGAGGTTTGAGCAAGCCAATGGCTCCCTGATGGGAGGGACTCTTGTCACGCAATTAACTGAGCCCTTACACCTAGAAATAGGTGCGCACTGGGAGTTTATTTGCTTCCTAGTGGCTCCAAAAATGACTGAGACGGTAATCCTAGGGCTAGCCTGGTTGGACAAATGGAAGCCGTTTATCTGGTGGGAGAAAGGAATAAGAACTGTGAGACTACCTATAGGGCCTAAACCTCCTGCTGATTCAACCGATGTTGCGGGACACCTTAGGCCACCCAATGAGCGAGCGCACATGGCTGCCTCACCACCGCCAGGCAAACCACTCATCCTCAATGAATACTGAGACCTGGCGGAGGCATTTAGTGAAAAAGAATGTGATGTCCTGCCCCCTCACAGACCCAATGACTGCTCTATCGAACTGGTGCCTGGAGCCAAACTCCCACACCCGAGAATCTATGCTATGTCCCCCCTCGAAATGGAGGAGATGCAGCGATACGTGAACAAAAACCTAGCAAGAGGGTTCATTGAAAGAGCCAAATCTACCGTGGGAGACCCTGTGTTGTTCAAAGAGAAAAAAGATGGGTCTCTTCATCTCTGCATAGACTATATGGGTCTCAACACTGTGAGCGTGGAAAATAAATACCCCCTCCCCCTCCTAGAGGACTTATTAACCCATCTGGCTAAGGGGAGTGTCTTAGCTTAGCTTACTGGGTGAAAATAAAAGAGGGAGACAAGTGGAAAACTGCCTTCAACTGTCCTATGGGGAGCTATCAGTTCAAAGTCATGCCATTTGGACTACAGGGGGCCCCAGCCATATTCATGCAGTTGATTAATGAGGTCCTACATGATCACTTGTACAAAGTGGTTTTGGTGCAACTTGATGATATCCTGATATACAGCATGAATATAACTGATCACATAAAGCTGGTGAGAGAAGTGTTAAAGAAATTATTGAATGCCAAGCTTTATGCCAAATTGTCAAAATGTGAATTTCACCAGACCCAATTAGATTATCTTGGCTACAGAATTTCCAATGAGGGCATTGAAATGGATCCAGCCAAGGTGAAAGCTATAATCGAATGGCAACCCCCAAAAACTCGCAAACAGCTCCAGAGCTTCCTAGGTTTTGCCAACTTCTATTGTCAATTCATCCCCTCTTTTGCCAAGATTGCCCTACCCCTTACAGAACTACTCAAAATAGACAAAAGAGGAGGGAAGCTGCGACTGGGCCAACCACTAACATGGACGATGGGCTGTCAAACAGCTTTTGAGAATTTAAAGAGACTATTTGCTGCTGAACCAGTCCTAAAGCACCCCTGCCCAGGGGAGCCCTTTGTAATTCAAGCCGATGCCAGCGATGTGGCAGTTGGAGCTGTATTACTGCAAAAGAACAAAAGTGGGTTCCTGCAACCCTGCGCCTACACCTCTAAAAAATTTAGTGAAAGCGAGCGGAGATGGGCAGTCTGGGAGAAAGAGGCCTTCACAATTAGTTGGGGGCTGTTAAACTGGCAACACTTTCTAAAAGGGAGCAAGGTGCCTTTTGAAGTATGGACAGATCACAAAAACCTAGAGGCACTGAAAACTCGCCGCAAACTGTCCCCAAAGCAAGTACGGTGGGCACAGTACTTTAACCGTTTCAACTTCATTCTAAAATACATACTGGGAGGAAAAAATTTCCTAGCTGATGCGTTATCAAGATTGCCCCAGTACAAAAGCGAACGTGAAGAGGTTAATGAGGCAATTATCTCCAGTCCACAAACTGCCGCTCAACTCACGCCTCACAGAGTACCTAATCCTGATGACCCTGGGGTAAAGAAAATAAAACAAGAGCTCCTCACCGATCAATGGTTCAAAAATAATCAAACCTCCCTAACGTGCAGGGATGGCTTGGCCTACAAAGGGGGGAAACTATATTTGTCTGAAGCCCTCCATCTTAATGCTCTCAAACACAGCCATGATGTAAAACAGGCTGGACACTTTAGATATTTAAAAACTCTCCATCTCACCCGCCAGCAATTTTGGTGGCTGGGGCTGAAATGGGATGTGGAAAACTATGTAAAAAGGTGTACTGTATGTGCCACAATGAAAAGAATCCCAGAGAAAACCCCCGGGTTACTGCAGCCAGTGGCAGACCCTTCTCAACCATGGGAAGAAATAGCTATGGACTTTATAGTAGACCTACCTGAAAGTAGAGGAAATACTGTCATCTGGACTATGATAGACCTGTTCTCGAAGCAGGCTCATTTCATCACCTGCAAAGGACTCCCATCTGCCCAACGACTGACCAAATTATTCCTGAAACATATCTACCGGCTGCATGGTGCCCCTAAGCAAATAATTTCGGACAGGGGGGTGCAGTTCACAGCGAAGTTTTGGAGGAGCTTTCTTAAATTAATTGGATCATCTCAAGGCTTATCATCTGCTTTTCATTTATGCCTCAAATTGCCCAGCAAGAAATTGGGCCAAAGTTCTTGGGGCCTTTCCCCATCGTAAGGATCATCAACCCCGTCACAGTAGAATTGAAACTCCCTAGGCTTTTAGGAAAGATTCACCCTGTCTTCCATTGCAGTTTGTTAAAACCTTGTCGGGGCTCCACCTTAAGACCTCCCCCTAAGAAGGCACCAGGGCCCCTGGTAGTAGCGGGTCAGACTCACTATGAAGTGAAACGTATTCTTGACTCTAGACTTTTTAAAGGGAAATTGCAATACCTAGTACAATGGAAAGGGTACTCACTTTCTGAAACTACTTGGGTGAAATCTAGCGATGTGAAGGCTGATCGACTCATCAAAAGGTTTCATGAAAAGAACCCTAACAAACCAAGAAATAATCCCTGACATATGCTTATGTTCCTATGCAGGACCTATCCTTTTTGTAAGGGGGGCCGGATGTCAACGCTGCTAATATTGAATATTCTTGCTTTGACAAAATATGCAGAACTGTCTGGTACTTTTAGAGTTAACTCAGACAAGAATGGGAGGGGGGAGAAAGAATGTAGAGAGAGAGAGAGAGCAATTTGCGCAGGCTTCAGAAGGAAGTGAACCTTTGCCCCCCAGGCTGGTTGGAGAACGTGACTCATGACAGCAAAAGAGGGAGGGAAAATGCTAGCAAAAATAACTGCTTTGGGGTGGAGACTTCAGATCTTGGCATCCATCCATGATGTGCCAATAATCTGTTACACTGTAATAAAGGCTTTTAGGATAAACAATGCCTGGAAGTTCTTTGAAGTGTTTCATTAGTCGGAACTCTGACAACACCAACTACTGCCATAATTTTAAACAGTTGATATGGACCACAGTAGAATAGTGGAAAGTGCCCTGATTTTGTAGGAAAATGACAGACAGAGGGTATTGTATCAATTTTTCTGCTGACTGCCAGGGGTTCAATCTTCACTGACTCAAGGTTGACTCAGCCTTCCATCCTTCCAAGGTCGGTAAAATGAAGACCCAGATTGTTGGGGGCAATATGCTCACTCTAAACCGCTTAAGAGAGGGCTGTAAAGCACTATGAAGCAGTATATAAGCCTAAGTGCTATTCCTATTCCTATTTCAGTCAACATTGTAATTGCCAAATATAATATCAAAAATAATGGATTTTTAAAACCCATTTCTTCCCAGCTGCCAAAAATTTGAACCAGCCCTCTTTGGGCTGCTGATACTGATAGTCAGACAGAGTGATTTGAGGTTTCAGTGAATAAAGCCATTAGGAAAGATGTCAGAGTCAAAGAGAATGCCTTATTTCTCCACAACTAGGACAGCAGGTTTATTGCTTTTTAATTTACTACCTTGCTGTGTGACATTTTTAACTGTCCAATTTCCTGTGTGGAGGAAAATAAACTTGTAAGAACTCCCTGGAATTGTAACATGTAAATAAAAGAGATTACATTAACTTATATAATATTAAGTGAAGACAACTCCTTTTACTTCTTCACCTTTTTAAATATATAGCACAAGACAAGTAAACATACCACATACTCCAGCCTCGTATTTTTCCTACAACAGCAACCCTATGAGGTGGGAAGGACTGAGAGAGAATGACTGGCCCAAGTCACACAACTGGCTTTCATGCCTAGAACTCATTGACTAATCGCTTATAGACCAGTACCTTATATCAAACTGACTCTCTGTTTATTGTTATCATTGAAATAATTTAATATCCATTTAAATATAGGAACAATTTTATTTTAATGTTTGATAATACTAAGTTAAAATTTCAAACATTAACATAACAGTTCCATGACTAAGTTCAGTAATTTCTTAAATATTGAAGTAATGCTCTTCCTTTCCCTGCTTATTCCCAAGGAAGCATGGTCATTTACTAAACTCAGTATCTTTTATAACTTTATTATCAAAATTCTGCAATTAATTTTCTCCATTGAAAGCTGCCTCTGTACTAATAAAGATCAGGAAACACAAGGTATTGGAACACTTGTTTTTGCAACTTATTCCATTTGAAACATAGGAGAAACCCAGTTTTGAGATTAAAACTAGGAATTTGAGGATAAGCAAAAACTACATCATTGTAGTTCTAATGTCAGAAACCTGTGGTTGGTAGTAGAAGATGTGCCACATAGCATCTTGCTAATTAGGTCAGCTTAGATGGCTATATTAATGTCTTGGGTTCCTTTTGTCTTCAGGCCCTTTGGACTCATTTCAGCATTGTTATTTCTAAGTGGTGGAAGCACAAGGAGATGCTGGACATTTCCATTACTGCAAATATTCTCTTATCTAAAGAAGACTTACCCATATGATTTTCTTATCATGTCTTAGACTACCAATTTTCATTCATAGCTACTTGGATTTATAGTCCTAAATCATGTTGAATTTGTTGAGAAAATCTGCCCACATCTGGGTTACCCCGACAGACATCTTGTCAGCCAAACAGATCTTAGTGAATCTGGTATTCAATATAAGGGTTTAGATGTTGAACTTGCACTAGGGAAGTCAAGACTCAAATCTCCCCTCAGCATGGAATCTCACTGGATCGGTCATTCCTTTAATCTGTTTTATAGGGTATTATGCAGAAAACAAGAGGAAGGAGTGCTATGTATGCTGTCTTGAGCTCCTCAATGAAAGATGGGATATAAACCCAATAAATAAATGCATATTTATATGTTGAGATATTTAAAGACTGAATGTTGGAAACAGCCTTGGCTTCACCAAGTCAGAGTAATATTTCTTTCTTTCTAATATTTAGAAACTGTCCCTAGACAATGTACAAAATCTCACATAATACAAAGCATAATATAATAAAATGTTAAACAATAACAAACAGTAATGTTGCATCTCTTCACTAACTGGTTAGATGAAAGTTTGCTAAACAGTATTTTTTGCTTTGATCAACTATACATATATTTCAGAGCATATATCCACGCAGACAAGACTCAGCAATTTGTATAGCCACCAATCTCAAACCAGTAACTCTTTGTAAAATCATTCCTGTTGGCATTAGACAAGCATTCAATCACTTTGCTCTCCTAAATTCTTCTAAGTCTATAATATCTATTTTTTTAAAATAGATTTTTTTTAAAAAACCTTCAAATACCAATTAACATGTTTAAAGAACTTGACATTCATATTAGGTAACAGTATTTTTAAAAATTTAAAACCTTTGAACTTACTTCAAAGGTTGGTATCATTAATGGAAATATACCCAAATTAGTTGTTGAAAGAAAAACTAAACAGCTTTAGAATCTTGTATTGAATTTTGTGCTGCAGGTTGTATTTATGTCAACAAATGATCTTTTAAACCCAGATTTTCATTTCATTTTTAAACAGCAAGTTTGGACTCAATAAACTGGAATAAAATAATGAAGAATAAATTAGCATAATTAATTAACTTAGTGTCTTCTAGATACATTATATTATAGTGCTACTCTTGTTATTCCCTTCCAGTATGATTATTCTATTGAACAGCAGTGAAGGAACTCAAATTCAGCTAGAAAATGTTGCACTGGGATGGTTGAATTATATTAATTTATTGTATATAACAGAGGTCCCCAACCTTTTTGGTTTGGCGGCCCAGAAAGGGAGGCAGGCACTGTTACACGCATGCATGCACAAATGGGCCACGTGCGAGTGCATGCACATGTGCAAATGGGGCTGAGCAAGCATGAGTGCCACAAATCAGGTGGCACCAGTGCCAGTGGGATGCTCGGGGGTGCTACTGCTGGTGGGACGCTCGGGACGGGGTGGTGCTAGCTAGTGCCGGCAGGATGCTCAAGGCGGTGCTAGCGCCGGCGAGATGCTTGAGGTGGTGCTAGCGCTGGTGGGATGCTTGGGGTGGCGCTAGTGCTGATGGGACACTCAGGGTGGGACAGTGCTAATGCTGGCAGGATGGTTGGAGTGGTGCTAGCACTGGCGAGATGCTCAAGGTGGTACTAGCACCGGTGGGATGCTTGGGGCAGCGCTAGTGCTGACGGGACGCTCAGGGTGAGGTGGTGCTAATGCCGGTGGGACACTCAGGGTGGTGTTAGTGCTGGTGAGATGCTCGAGGTGGAGCTAGCACCGGCGGGATGCTTGGGGTGGCGCTAGTGCTGACGGGATGCTCAGGGCGGTGCTAGCGCCGGCAGGATGCTTGGAACAGCGCTAGTGCTGAGGGACGCTCACAGCAGCGCTAGCACAAGTGTGGGGGGTTAGTGCATGCACACACACACATGCACTGGTCATCCCTTCATGCAGCCTGGTGGCCAAGAGGCCACGGGCCAGTAGTGGGCTGCAGCCCACAGGCTGGGGACCCCTGGTATACAACACATGTAATTAAATGCTGTTTTACAGTTTTTCAATTTCATATATATTAATATTTAAATAATATAGATTTATATTGTGATTATAAATACATTATTTCCATCCAGTTGGTGAAATGTGTTTGTACAGCTTGCAGTATTTTCTTCAGTACAGAGTTTAAAGAGACTCTTGTTTCCATCACTTCACTCTGTAAATCAAGAGCCTATGCCTCCTCATTACAAATGCCTGCCTAATTAAATACAGTAGAACACTTTTTATCCAGCAAAAAGCAGTATTTCATTAATTGTGGCTTGAAGAGAGTTTGTTCTGGGATAGGAAATCACCAAAATTATCAGTACTATAGGCTAAACTAGGAAATCAAACAGAAGATGGAAAAAAACAACAGCAAAATTCTGAATTATTACCACAAAAGCTACGTGGGGTGGTTTCTTTATATTTTAAGACACTTTTCCTTATAATAGAAAATGTTCTCCTTCCTATTTTTCCATGCCATCACTCCAAGATTAGGAAAACAATTAGAGTTCTTTCTAAATGAAGTTGCATGTAAAAGTTATTTCTCACAAACCTGTAACTATTCATCAGATAAATCTGTTTTCACTGAGGTGAACATAGTAATTGCAGATTTTTTCTTCTACATGTAATTGATGTTTCCCCCTAAGAATTCTTTTGCCAATTCCTCAGTGATACATGTAAATTGGATTCTTTTATTCTTATTGGCTTGTCTCTGTATCTCTCAGCACCATCTGACTGGGTTAATCAATGATTATATTATGATATTCAACTTTGCAGAAAATTGAGGACAAAAGCAGTTTTGAAAAAGGAGTTTTGATTCAACTTGTCCTCCCCATCACCACCCTTATTTAGTGCTTAGATTGCATTAATTTACAAATGAAAAAGACTTCTTCCACTGGGTTAGTTAATTTACTTTTAAAAATGCATTGTCATTTTGCACACTGAGCTCTTCCTAAGCATGTACAATATTAGGATATTGATGGAATGTAAATTTGTTTATTTTGTATGGTATAACAGAATACAGCATTAGTGCATAAAATTAACATACACAGAATATAAAACACCAGTGCAGTTAATTATTTTAAAACTGCATAACGTGAACAATGAATAAAGTTATGAATAAAATTAAATTATGTATGAGCAGTTACTAGAGTGGCTAAGCCTATGGTCAGATAGCTAGATCATTTTGCTATTGGGACAGCAGTGCCCTTGAGGCAAAGTAGTTCTGGCAGGGATCCAGGGAACCTTCTGAGGGGGCATTCCATCATAATATGATGTAAAGTTTGTGGCAGATTCCCACAGTCACAGTTAGTATTATCAACCAGCTCCCGTTTGTATTTGCAATATTGGCACCTGCCATGGTTGGTTCAGATACGGTCGAATACTGTTCAGTTTTTCCTTGGAAGATCAAAGTCAGATGGGCATTGTACTGGATTAGTCACTAAATTAAATAGATCCAGGTTAGAAGTTGCACATTCCTGGTACCATGCTATCTCAATATCAAAATCTTTTCTGACTAATTGCTGTCCAAGTTTCCATGACCAGTTCTGAGATTTCAGTCTGAGTATTTGATTGTGACAGTCCTTGTGTATAGGTAATAATTGGTTTGCCTTGCCTTTCTGCCACTCCCCTTTTAAGACTAATTGTCTTCCAAGATGTGAGGATAGTATATTAGATAGTACCGATAGCCATTCAGAAGGCGTCAATTTAATAGTTCCTGATAGTATGATTAAGCTGGGTGCAATGAAGACTAGCCTCCTCATGGTGCACCCTGGGCAAAGTAACTTTCTCATGGCTAAATAATCTACACCAGGGGTCCCCAACCTTTGCAGCTTGGTGGCCTGGCTGGGGAGGGAGAGGGGAACTGGTCCATGCGAGCAGTGGGCCGGCGCACACATGCATGCACCCGTAGCTGGACTGCAATTTGAGCTGTGTAAGCATTGATGCCGGCCCACCACTCACGCAAGTCGAACTGCGTGCACATGTGTGTGCCAGCCTATGGCCCGGTTGCAAATAAAACATGCCCAGTAGTGGGCTGCAGCCCGGGGCTTGGGGGCCCCTGGTCTACACATTCTGGCTGTTGGATCTCACATGAATTTCCCAGCAAGAAGCAGCATGAATACAGAAAATGTAAATGTGTGAAGAAACAGAAGATACCATTGATCAGCAGTGTGTTTTTACCCATCATAACATTCAGGTTAAAATGATATCTTTACACCAAATATTATAGAGATTGCTATAATAAAAAAGGAAGAAGAAAATTTGTGGTGGGGTGGGGGAAATCTACAAAAAAAAGTGAGGAAGAAAAGTGGACTGATTGCTTCATACAGGGATTTGTGCACTGCATGTACTACTTGGTTCCAATTTGCTGACAATGAAATTGTTATCACGCTAGTATTTAAAATGAAAAATGCAGTAGACCTATACGGAGGGACATATGCAGGGGGGTACCTCAAGGCTCTGTTTTAGGTCCACTACTCTTCAATATGTTCATAAACAATTTAGACAAGGGGATAGAAGGGAAACTCATCATATTTGCAGATGATACCAAACTGGCAAGAATAGCCAACACTTCAGAAGATAGGCTCAAGATATAGAAGGATCTCAACAGAACATTGATCCCAATCTAACAAGATGAAATTCAATAGTGAGAAAAGTAAGCTTCTACATATAGGCAAGAAAAACCAAATGCACAGATATAGAATAGATCGCACCTGGCTCAATAATAGTACCTATGAGAAGGATCTTGGAGTCCTAGTGGACAATAACTTAAATAAGAGCCAGCAGTGTGCTGCAGTTGCCAAAAAGACCAGCGCAGTCCTAGGCTGCATTAACAGAGAGTCAGAATCAACACTTTATAATCCCTTGGTACGACCACACTTGGAATATTTCAGCCAGTTTTGGTTGCCACAATATAAAAAAATGTTGAGACTCTAAAAAGAGTGCAGAGAAGAGTAACAAAGATGATTAAGGGACTGGAGGCTAAAACACATAAAGAACGGTTGCAGGAATTGGGTTTGTCTAATTTAATGAAAAGAAAACTAGAGGTGACATGATAGAAATGTTCCAGTATCCAAAGGGCTGCCACAAAGAAGAGAGGAAGAACCTATTTTCCAAAGCATCCGAAGGCTTCAGTGGATAGAAACTAATCAAGGAGAGAACCAGCTTAGAAATAAGGAGAAATGTCCTGACAGAACAATTTCCAGTGGAACAGCTAGCTTTCAGAAGTTGCTCCATCACTGGATGTTTTCAAGAAGAGATTGGACAACCAGTTGTCTGAAATGGTATAGGGTCTCTTGCCTGAGCAGAGAGTTGGATTAGAAGACCTCCAAGATCCCTTCCAATTCTGTTATTCTCTCTGCTATTCATTTGTCCAACTCCCTACTTTTAGCTGAATGGAGCAGAGGTGACTGCAATTTTAGACGGTGAAAGAAAAATATCATTCAATCAGAAGCTAAAGAATCATCTGCTGTGGATAGTTTAATTTAGATTTCTGCAACAAGCAGACAATTGCATTCAATTGTCTAAATGCCCATATCTGCAGGATATGGCTGCTCTTGTCAAAATAATGAAATCAATGTTGAAACATCCATTACTGGATTTCTCAATCTTGGCAAATTTAAGATGTCTGGACTTCAATTCCCAGAATTCCCTGCTGGTTTATTAGCTCTGCCCCTTTTGGACATTCAGCAAAGATATGATGCCTGTACAAAAGGAGCAAGGCTTGCCTTGGAACAGCTCAACTTTGCTTTTGTATTTCTGCCTTTTTTGCCTCCCCCTTCTAACTCTGAGACTGTATATATTCACAGATTTTTTTTAAATTTTATCTGCCACATATTCACTGCTTGGTCTTTTGCTATGGCAGTGCCCCACATGTGTTCAGTTGTGAAATGATGACATAGGCCAGTGATGGCGAACCTTTTAGAGACCGAGTGCCCAAACTGCAACCCAAAACCCACTTATTTATTGCCAGGTGCCAGGTGGGCATGGCCCATTGGGTGGGCATGGCTACGATGGTCACAGCAGACTGGGCGGGCATGGCTGGAGTGGGCGTGGCCACCTCGATGTTGCTCGTGGCGAGGGACACCTGTGGGAGCCATAGGTTCGCCACCACTGACATAGGCAAAGGGAAGGAAAATGTTTTTATGAAATAGCCAAAGCCCATTCTTCAGATGCTATGCTAGATAGTTATTTTCTATGTATAAAAAAGGCAAAGAAAAAGAAATATATATATATTCAAGGTGTATCAAAAATCTGGCCCTACAGAGCAATCACAATATATTTTATTAATTCATATTTTTAAGAGAAAATGTTATTGTGCTTAGGAATGTTCAAATGAGGAAAGGAAATGTTTAAAAGAAAATGACAACCAATTCAAACACACACACACACACACAGAGTTTTGTTCTTAGAAGATTCTCTGAAATTGTATGCCTTTGTTCATCAATCAAAATGTTTGCATTTTGAAAGGAGTGCTTGTTTGCATTTCAAAATGCACTCATTAAAAACTGCAGCCTGTGAATAAAATGTGCTGAATTTGCTGCTATAATATTATATCCTGCGTAGGTCATTAAAACAATTTACTTCCTCTTCAACTTTAAATCAAGGCATTCACAGCTGTGCTAGGTCAGTGAGAGCAATAGGTTATTTCTCAAATTGTGCAATATCCTGCCTTCTTCTTTTTCTATTGTCTTTTGGCTACATTAAGTTCCATGCATTAAAGATAATATAAAATACAAACTGCAGCAATACTGAAAACATGTACTTCTATTTGTCATGATGAAGTAAAGAAACAATAAAAGCAAATTATTATTCACATTCAACCTTGAAAAGAACTTGTGTTATGTTATGTCATGTAATAAATGTCAGTTCTAAGCTGCTTCACAGCATTCAATAACAAGCAAGAAAAAAATAGTTTTCTCAGTTAACAATTATTTAAATAAATTCATTTTAGTAACTCACATATTCATGGAAAAACCTGTTGTAAAAACAGCAGCTACATTTACTAAACCTACGGGAATTAGTACATATTTTAAAATACGTAAAATTACAGATAATCATTGTATGGAACATTGTAGTTATATTGTGACTTTTAGAAAGCTGAATTTAGCTGAATCTTACATTCAAATTTTATGCTTTCTGCTTCATATTCTTTAGAAGCAACACCACTATTAGCTGGTAACTTCCATGTATGGTGAGGGAGGAGAACTTTACCTTGCTTGACATTGGCATTATATAATGCTTGAAGCATTTTCAAGAATAGTAGGTTACTTCCTCCAGTCCGGAAGCAGATTTCTGATAAACAATAGCACCATTACCACCACTGCTCTACAACCTTCATCTACAGCCTGGGTCATTTTGAACTGGGTATCCATTTTTTAAAATAAAATAAGGCATCTTTAAAAGGAAAAACAGAGAAGTACATTTTCCCAAAGCAAAAATGTAAGATCTCCATTATACTACCAGCATTATTAAAGAAAATATTTTATGTCATGACTAATTTAAGGAAGAAATTAGTGATTAAAAATGGAGAATGAAATGACACCAAAGTAATACATGGATTGATTTTTTTTTAATGTGGTCTATTGGAAAGCCTCTCACAATCTAATCAGAATTTATAGAAATTGAGAACTTATGGTCCAACTATTTCACCTTTCTTCATTTAGATACAACTAGTTATTGTTATATCATATTGAGTATGGAATAATTTAGTGAACTTGTCAGTTTTCAAAATGAATTTTATATTTGGTTATCCTATGAAATCCAAGGGCATTCTCAAATGGAGCTTCAATCCTGCAACTGTATCATACCCGAATTTCCCCTCAACACATAGATATAACTCAAAAGAAGATAATTAAGGGTTTGGTAAAAACAAAAAACAAAAACACCTGCCTAAGAAACATATTGTTGCAACTGCACTTTCTTTGTCAGCAGGAACTATAAACAAACAGTATACTTTTTTTTTTGCTCAAGATGTTGAGTTTCCTTGAAAAAGTGTTAAACTTGTTGCCCCTTTGTGCTCCAAAGCCCTTCTGTTTTTACTGATGTTATGACACTATGAAATAATCACCAACTATGTGTTTGAACATGCTTCAGTTAATCCAGCCTCTGAAAAATTCATTGTTTATCCATTTTGGTTCAAACCCCATTATTTTATTCTAAGACCCTAGGCTGCCTTCTTATAAGGCTCTGCATACAGAAACCTTTGACTTCCCTGCCATCACCTCTTTGAAGATTTTTTCTTACTCTGAAACATTTCAGTAAAGTGTTAGCATTTATAATCTGTTTAGGCTACCAATTCATTTTAGCTTTTGGCTTGGTGATTGTAATTTGCCCTTTGTAGCTTTGTTTTTTCCTGTTATATTTTTGGGGACTTCAATAGTTTTCATATGTCCGTGCATCCATCCATCTACCTTTTTTTAACAGATAAATTTAGGTGAATATACATTTTCCCCTGTTCTAAAGCAGCTTTTGCTGTGGATTACATTCCAGCTCTGTGAGGGAGTGGCTCATGGTAGATGCCCTCAGACAACTTAGATTATAAAATATAAGCAACTCTCAGCATTTATCTTGAAAATTATGATGTGGCACATGATAAAGAAGAAACATAAATAATTGTTTCTTTCAGGTTGGTTAATCACTACCAAAGCTTGGTTCAACTCTTCCATTCCAAAGATTGCTGCTACTGATTCTGGTTTTGTCTGGATAGCAGCTGGGAGTTTCAGCATTTAAAACTTTACTTTGGTACATTAGATAATGAGCTACTATCTAACAAAATGAAATTCAACGGTGAAAAAAATAAAGTTCTACATTTAGGCGAGAAAAAACAAATGTACAGGTATAGTATAGGTAGTACCTTGCTCAATAGTAGCAACTATGAGAGGGATCTCGGATTCCTAGTGGACAATCACTTAGATATGAGCCAGCAATGTGCTGCAGCTGCCAAAAAAGCCAACACAGTGCTAGGCTGCATTAACAGAGGGATAGAATCAAGATCACGTGAAGTATTAATACCACTTTACAATGCCTTGGTAAGGCCACACTTGGAATACTGCATCCAGTTTTGGTCACCACAATGTAAAAAAGATGTTGAGACTCTAGAAAGAGTACAGAGAAGAGCAACAAAGA
>NW_015386633.1:231775-236718 GCF_001527695.2 Protobothrops mucrosquamatus | reverse complement strand
T
Organism: Protobothrops mucrosquamatus; assembly: GCF_001527695.2. NCBI lineage: Eukaryota > Metazoa > Chordata > Lepidosauria > Squamata > Viperidae > Protobothrops > Protobothrops mucrosquamatus. The sequence goes on along the minus strand of NW_015386633.1, from coordinate 236,717 downwards.
TATTATTATTATTATTATTATTATTATTATTATTATTATTATTATTATTATTATTATTATTATTATTATTATTACCAATACTATTCCCAAGTAGGCCATCATGCCTAAGATACTTCATTAAGCTACTTATTGTCTGGTTTTCCATGTGGTGCTCTTCTAAGCAGCCCTGATCATTGATGCTAAGGACTGATCCCTCAAAGTCAAATGTCCCTGTGTCTTACTTGCTATCCTTTATCTAATGACAATTCATAGATATAAATTCATAACTACCATCATAGCTCAATTTATATACAAAAAATTAAGAATTCCACTTTTCTAAGTCCATCTTAAAAACTCTCCAACGTGGAGATGTGACATAGAAAGAAGTTGGTGTGGCCTACCCCAAGAGATATCCACCAAATCTTGGAAAGGAAAACTGTATTTTTCAGAGTATTTTAATCATTATATTGATATTTTAACCATGTTTATTATCAAGCATCAAAATAATGATATATCAACTATGTTTGCAACTCAAAATAAAACAAATAAATGGGATAAGTTCACACAGTAATTATAATTATATGTAATATAGTATAGTTAAGGAAAATAAATATAAATAAAAGTACTAAAATACCAAGTGTCTTATCAAAATAGCCAATATTTCCTTTCATTTGCATAATAAAAATCTGATTATAAGAATTACGGTGCATATTACATGAGGGAATATGCCTTCTGTATTCATCTTTAATGCTTTTTAAATACCTTCAATAATTCTTTTCTATTGTGTCCTCTAATATTTGCTAATCTGTTCTGTTCAAGGATATGTTATTTATCTGTTTGGCCTTTTTTCTTTTTCTTTGCACATTTTTCTACACTCATTTTATCTTATACAGCTAACTTGATAGCTAACAATATTCTACAGCATAATGTCCCAAAGTCTTGATTACCAAAGATACTTTAAACCAGTCCAGGCATACAGCATTACAAAGATCAAGGGAAACAATGCAATTCCTAGACAAAGAGACATTCAGAATCAAATGATGGAACCTAAAGGTCTCCAGACATGCAACTAAATTAATGTTTTTTATTTCAACAACTACATTACAAAGCAACCCCATTTCTCACAAACACTCCAAAGTTTACTCCTATGATCACAACTTCCTGACATGTGTTTTTTTAATGAGAAAGTCATTCTTCAAGGAATATCTCTACTACAAACTAAAATTTAAAAAACATTTAATGAAATTTGCATCATTATTCACAGTGCAAAAGGTGGCCATTCACATTTGCATCTTGTCATCAGATGAAAGTTTCTAAATCACATTTCATCATTTGTCTGCTCTTTCCCCTTGCAAACTATGTATACAGGTGGGCCTGTCTGCAATTGAAATGACATATCCCAGAAAAACAATTTCCCCTCTACTCTGAATTAAGTCATTAATTTATATGCTTTCATCATATTTATAAAAACATTAAGAGGGTTGTACTCTTTTTTTCTGTGACCTTAAAAACTAATGAGGCCTGGCTGTTATAAAAACTGCATGCATGGCTTGAACAGAAACTTAAAGACAGCTGCTTGAACTATTATCTAGTGCAGTGATGGCGAACCTTTTAGAGACCGAGTGCCCAAACTGCAACCCAAAACTCACTTATGCATTGTCAGGTGTGGGGTGGGCATGGCCCATTGGCTGGGTGTGGCCCATTGGCTGGGCGTGGCCCATTGGGTGGGCATGGCTGCGGTGGTCACAGCAGACTGGGTGGGTGTGGCCAGGGTGGGCGTGGGCACCTTGATATTGTTCGTGGGGAGGGATGCCTGTGGGGGCCAGGCAGGGCTGGGAGAGATCCAGGGGGTCTCTGGTGAGTGGGACAGTGGGCAGCAGGCTCGTCCTGTGGGGTGAGGCAAGGCAGGGCAGGGATGCCATTGCCGCAAAGCAAGGCAAGGCGAGGCAAGGGCCGGGGCGGCTGCTGCCTGACATCATCGGCCCCCACACACGGCGAGCGCATGGGAGCCAACTGTGTCCATCAGCAGCCACAGCCTGCCACCCTTCAGTTTCAGCATGATGTGGCTGTTTGCCACCTCGCGTGTCGCATCCAATGCAGCTGCCATGAGGCTCCGGAACAAGCCAGGCGGAGGTAAGGAACCAGTATACCAGTTTCTTACCACCACCTGGCTTGTTCTGCAACCTCATGGCAGCGGCACTGGGCAGGACGCGGCAAACGGCCAGTTTCAATGAGACATGGCTGTTTGCCTCCGGCTGTAGCCACTTGCTGCCTCGTGCGTCACACCCACCCACATCGCAAATCTTTTCAGAAAATCACCGCAAAGGACGCCTGGCATGAAGGATGCCAGCACAACTCCCAGGAGCCAGAGGGGCGCTTCATGACAATAGCACTGGGCAGGAGGTGGCAAACGGCTGTTTCCCTCTGGCCGTGGCCATTTGCTGCCTCGCACATCGAACCCAATGCCGCTGCCATGAGGCTACAGAACAAGCCGGGCGGAGGTAAGGAACCGGTATAGCGGTTCCTTACTGCTGCCCAGCTTGTTCCTTGGCCTCATTGCAGCAGCATTGGGCGCAATATGCGAGGCAGCAAACAGCTGTGTCACGCCAAAACCAGCCGTTTGCTTCCTCCTGCCCAATACCACCACCACGGATCTAATGTATGCAATATGGCCTAGATGCTGTTATATTATAAATCTGTATCCATATAACAATCTACATTTCTGTTTGCCTAAACTAGTTTCCTGATCCATTAGTGCCTATGTCATTCAATATACAATGTGCAACAAAAGAAAAGATAGACTCGGAATTCTGTTTTTATTCTACAAAATTTTTATGAATCATTGAGGCTTTATACATGAACATATTACAAGATTGATTATATGCCATGAGAAATATTATATATGATTTTGCTTTATGCACCAATTATTTCAGAACTGACAAGGATATGTAATTTGTACCAGTTTTCTTTGTACCTTCAGGGCTCTAACACTAAACCAAAATGGTTCACTTAGAACCGTAGTGGTGAACCTATGGCACGTGTGCCACAGGTGGAGCACAGAGCTTTCTCTGTGAGCACTCGCACCATCGCCCCAGTCCTAGGCCTTCGGTCCCGTCCATGAGCAACCTGCATCAATACCCTCGCAGAGTAAGGTTGCCGCGCCTGCCCCCGCCTCCCCAAGCAATTTTTTACTAACCTTTCAGTTGCATTCCATTTCTCCGTTCGCTTCTCAGCCTTTGACGTGTGTTTGTGGGACTATCGGTAAAAAAAAAAGTTCCATCAGACTTTTTAACTGCTCGCGAGATCTCAAGAAGTTAGAAAGTCTGATGGAACATAGTCCCACAAGCATGCGGCGAAGGTTGAGAAGCGAATGGAGAAATGGAATGCAGCTGAAAGGCAGTTTAGTAAAAAAAATGCTTGGGGGAGACGAGGTCATCTGGGGCAGGTGCAGCAACTTTACCCTGCATGGTGGTGGGAGGGTGGGACGCGTGCCCTTCCCATGCTAGGCGAGCCCCTGCAGCGGCCATGCTGGGCGGCGGTGAGCAGGGTGTTGAGGTGGGGGCTGGCTGGCCAACCAAAGCAGCAGATAGAGCGCTGGAGGCTTGGGGAGGGAGGGCGCTGAAGTGGGCGGTTGGGCCATTGGCAAGAGCAACCCGTCTGAGCGGAAAGCAGTCTCAGAACAAGTGAGGCAGGTAAGGAAAGAAATCCTCACTCCCCCCAGAAATTGCCTTTCTTTCTTACCTGACTTCCAGCCCCATGCCGTTTCTTCTTTGCAATCCACCACCGCCACATGCAAGGAAACAAAGTAAGGTTTTTTTTGGGGGGGGAGGTCAATCAATCAATTCCAACTTCTTGTGAAAGATCGTGAAGTTAGAATTGATTGATTGGCCTTTTTTCCCCAAAAAAACTTTCTTTGTTTCTTTGCACGTGGCAGTAGATTGCAAAGGAGCAACGGCACGGGGCATCAAAACAATTAAAATGTAAGTTACGACTGTGCAGTCAAAGCCTGGCCTCTTTTTCACTTTGATCCCACTAAAAAGGGACAAGGCTTTAATCACACAGACACGGTCACCATTTTGACCCTTTTGATTCCCCTGAAGATGCCCCTATAGGCTTCACTAGGAGTAGCCTGGCCTACTCTCTTTATCATATTATAATATAATCTTTATAGGCCATCTGGGATAACATAATCTTGATAAGCCACCTGGGAAAGCCAAGGGAAATCATCAAAACAATTAAAAAATGAAAGCTAGAATACTTCAGACATGTGATGCGACACCCAGAAAAATATGGCATATTCCATTTAATCCTCCAGGGAAAGACTAAAGGCAAATGAGGTCCAGGAAGAAGAAGAACATCATGGCTTTAAAATCTAAGGGACTGGTTTGGACAAAACTCAGCAGCACTTTTTTGTGCGGCTGCTGATAAAAACAGAATCACCAACATGATCGCCAATGTCCAATAACGGATATGGCACAAGAAGAAGAATCTTTATTATAAGGTAACTGAATGTATCAGATTAACGCTTTGTCTGACTTCCTCAGTCTCTGTAATAGTCCCCTAAGGACATTTAACCAAACAAATGAATTTACCCAAACATCAAGAGGAAGAGAAAGTAAAATCTGCCTTTTCTTAAAACAATGAACTTATATACACATAGCACAATGCTTCTTAGACCTTAATAAACTGCAATACTTCTATAATCGAAGAGGCCCCTCATCTCACATTTTCTAAAAACAAATTCTCAAATCATGAAATGAAGGACAGCTAACTAAGGTATGTAGGAAGCACATCACAATAGTAATGGGGGACTTTAACTACCCTGACATCAACTGGGAGACAAACTCTGCACCAAGTGGAAGATCAAACAGATTCCTGACAAACCTAGCAGACAACTTTGTCTCCCAAAAAGTAGAGAAGGGAACTAGGGGATTAGCCATTTTGGACCTAATTCTCACTAACA
>NW_015386633.1:217408-230898 GCF_001527695.2 Protobothrops mucrosquamatus | reverse complement strand
ATTCCAGCTTGCAGGACTGGCCTAGGGTAATTTTTAGGGGGGTTTTAATTATATTTTAAATTCGACAAATATTTAAATATTCCTTTTAATTAATTTTAAATTTGTATTGTTTTGTATGTATTTTAAATAGATTGTCAGCCGCCCTGAGTCCTACGGGAGAAGGGCGGGATATAAATCCAAATATAAATAAAATAAAAAATAAATAAGTGAACACCTGTCCAGCCTAGACGAGTTCAAATCACCAGGACCAGATGGATTACATCCCAAGGTTCTCAAGGAACTGGCAGATGTAATCTCAGAACCACTGAACTATATTTTTCAGAGATCCTGGAGCACTGGGGAATTACCAGAGGACTGGAAAAGAGCTGATGTAGTTCCCATCTTCAAAAAAGGGGGGAAAAAGGACCCAAGAAATTACAGACCTATCAGCCTGACCTCAATACCTGGGAAGATTCTGGAAAAGATAATCAAACAATGAATCAGTGAACACCTACAGGCAAACAAAGTCATTACTAAAAATCAACACGGGTTTGTCAAAAACAGATCATGCCAGACAAATCTTATTGCATTCTTTGACCAAGTGACAAAATTAGTGGACCAGAGGAATGCTGTGGATATAATTTACTTGGACTTCAGTAAGGCATTTGACAAAGTAGACCACAACTTACTACTTGAGAAGACAGAAAAATGCGGGTTAGACAGCATCACCACCAGATGGATTCGTAGCTGGCTGACCGGCCGTACTCAGCGTGTGGTCCTCAATGGAACCGCATCTACATGGAGGGAAGTGTGTAGTGGGGTGCCCCAGGGCTCTATTCTGGGCTCAGTGCTCTTCAACATCTTCATCAACGATCTGGACGAGGGGATAGATGGGGAACTCATCAAATTTGCAGACGATACCAAGCTGGCAGGAATAGCCAACACTCCAGAAGACAGGCTTAGGATACAGGAGGATCTGGACAGACTTGAACACTGGTCGCTATCTAACAAAATGAAATTCAATGGTGAAAAAAGTAAGATTCTACATTTAGGCAAGAAAAACCAAATGTACAGGTATAGTATAGGGGGTACCTTGCTCAATAGTAGTAACTGTGAGAGGGATCTCGGAGTCCTAGTGGCCAATCATTTAAATATGAGCCAGCAGTGTGCTGCAGCTGCCAAAAAAGCCAACACAGTGCTAGGCTGCATTAACAGAGGGATAGAATCAAGATCACGTGAAGTATTAATACCACTTTACAATGCCACACTTGGAATACTGCATCCAGTTTTGGTCACCACGATGTAAAAAAGATGTTGAGACTCTAGAAAGAGTACAGAGAAGAGCAACAAAGATGATTAGGGGACTGGAGGCTAAAACATATCATGAACGGTTGCTGGAATTGGATACGTCTAGTTTAACAAAGAGAAGGACGAGGGGGACATGATAGCAGTGTTCCAATATCTCAGGGGCTGCCACAAAGAAGAGGGAGTCAAGCTATTTTCCAAAGCGCCTGAAGGCAGGACAAGGAGCAACAGGTGGAAGCTAACGAAAGAGAGAAGCAACCTAGAACTAACGAGAAACTTCCTGACAGTTAGAACAATTAACCAGTGGAACAACCTGCCTCCAGAAGCGGTGAATGCACCAACAGTGGAAGTTTTTAAGAAGAAACTGGACAGCCATTTGTCCAAAATGGTATAGGGTTTCCTGCCTGAGCAGGGGATTGGACTAGATGACCTCCCTTCCAACTTTATTATTATTATTATTATTATTATTATTATTATTATTATTATTATTATTATTATTATTATTATTATTATTATTATTATTATTATTATTATTATTATTATTATTATTACTTTGTATGTTTAAGTTTCTGTATGTTGTAATTTCTGATCTGACTCCTGCCTGCCATCCTCCACCCCACCTACCTCTGTACATTTTCCCAGTACATTTTCTACATTTTTTAGATAAAGGGGATAATTTTGCATGGACAAGCACTGATTCCTGTGAGTTCAACTCTGAAGCTTGAAGGAGTACCCAGGAAGAGTTTTAACAATTCAGTGCTAGGTGAATTAGATCCAGATACCTCTAACATTTGTTAGACATTCCTAGTGAATGTTGCCTAAGTTTCTTCCTTTTATAAAAAGTCATTTGCTAGATACTAGAACTATATCCCTTTTTATTAACTCTCATAAATTTCCTCATATGTATCTTATGTATTGCCATCAAAACCCCAAATATTTGGCAGTTTGGTATGGACAAGGAATTCTGCATTATTTTCTTTCTTTGCTTAGATAATAATATCTACAGAATCAAACTTTTAAAGATGAAGTTGGAAACTGCTTTGAGATATTGTTTTTTATTCACAATAGCTCTTGAACCCAGAGGTTTAGAAAATTGCAAAATGCAGGTACTTTTAAGGTCACTATCCTTCTCTCCCCACCCACAAAAGCTTTTTTACTGAGAAAATATTATATATATAGATACTGAAATGTGTATACATCTATTAGCCTTTGACAAGAAAAAGATATTGTCCTGCAAGTTCTAGAAAACTCTTGGATATTTAGCATATCTGCACTAATGCAACATCTAAACATTAGAATATCTCCTGTCCAGAGATCCCTTTTAATAACACTCAAATATTTTGCTTTGTTTACTCTATGATACTGTTGCACATTAATGGACATCTCTGAAAAATTTAACATAACTTAACGGTAATATTGTGCCCTTTTTTGGTAATTTACATTCCCTTCTCAATAATTATATTAAACACCTTACTAATAAGTATATGAGGAACAGCTGAGACATAAATGTCCTTCACTATCATTCAACATGTATGTAGTCAGAATTCAAAACAACTGACTCTACCTTTTAAGCATAGTTGAGAAATTCAAAGCTGCTGTTTTGGTTCAGTTATTATGTCTCATTGTATAAAGTGCTGTCAAACTTAGACCATTTGGTGATAATTATTAATTTCATCCTTCCAATTGCAGGAGAGCTAAATAGAACTGTCAACATTTCAGCTGGTATTTATAACTTTGAGCATCCACCTTTAATAATAATAGACAATATTGCTAATTTACATATTGTTAGAAGTTTCTAAAACCCCAACCCCCACCGCGGCCCACTACCGGGCCTTTAGCTGTTCGGAACCAAGCTGCGGAAGTGATGGGCAAGCGCATGTGCATCCCCACTTGTGTGAGCAGGGGGCAAGTGCATGTGCAGTCAATTCATTTGCACGAGTGGCAGGCAGGCATGCCTGATGCTCGCACAAATGGGGCTGCACATGTGCACACATGCCCACTGCTTGCACAGACCCATCTCCTCCCCCCGCCAGTCTGCAAAGCCAGAAAGATTGGGGAATTCTGTTCTAAAAAACTAAGAGAACAAAAGAAAGCATTATTTTGAGATGTGTTGGCGCAATGGTTAGAATAAAGTATTGCAGTCTGACTTTTCCCACTGCTAGGAGTTAGGTCTTGACTGGCTCACGGTTGACTCAGCCTTCCATCCTTCCAAGATCAGTAAAATGATAACCCAGATTGTTGGGGGCAATATGCTGACTCTGTAAACTGCTTAGAGAGGGCTGTAAAGCACCTGAAGTGGTATATAAGTGCTATTGCTGTTATTTTCTTCCTTTGTCAATTCTACCTTTGAAATGATGAGTAGTTTCTTCTCCCATGATACTGTCTTACCTAACCTCTGATTCTGAACTGTAGTCCATACCACTGATCTTGATACTTGGATTTTTTTTTTTCAAATAAAGAAAAATACATTTCTACATGAAAATATCAAAGTTTAAGGCAGATTTCTGTTTAGAAATCAGAGTCTATATTTGAGTTTTCATTTAAAATTCTAGCAAATGTTCATGACTCTGAGAAAGTTTCTTTGATCCTTTACTCACAACAGTGCAGGCATTATTTATCATAATTAATATGAAAATTAAATGTTTCCCACACATTGTGAAATAGCTTCAGGAATATTGTAAAATATAGCAGTCTGCAAAGGCTTTTTCCTTTGTTCTGCTGTGTGCTATAACAACAGTTGCTCTGTTATTTTTTGTGCATAATCTAAAAGATATATTTCAACCACCCCACCAGATTATTTACCAAGATTCAAACCCACTGGCTTTCTCTGAGTACAGGAGCTTCCATTAAATCTGGGCAATGACTTAGAATGAAACTGCAATCTTATATCCAGTGGATTGACAGAAAATTGAAACAAAAATTCTAAGTAAGCATCAACAGCTATATGATTACATTGTGAATGGTTCTTTCAAATATTTAATTTCTGAGCCTATGATTATTTACAGCATTTCATTATATAAATGTCAAATTCAATCAATTATTCATGTTCACTGCAAATACAAACATCAATTGAGTGTTTATAAATTACAAAGAACTTGATTAACTTCTTACATATCTACAAAGCACAATGGGTGACTTTGGAATATGCACTCAGGATTGTTGCAAGATTAACATGGCGAAGGCTGAGATGTAAATATATTAGATAAATAAATAACAATAACAACAACAACAACAACAATAATGTTGGAAGGGACTTTGGAGGTCATCTAGTCCAACCCCCTGCTCAGGCAGGAAACCCTATACCGTTTCAGACAAATGGATGTCCAGTCTCTTCTTAAAAACTTCCAGTGTTGGAGCATTCACCGCTTCTGGAGGCAGGTTGTTCCACTGATTAATTGTTCTAACTGTTAGGAAATTTCTCCTTAGTTCTAGGTTGCTTCTTTCCTTGATTAGTTTCCATCCGTTGCTTCTTGTCCTGCCTTCCGGCGCTTTGGAGAATAACTTGACTCCCTCTTCTTTGTGGCAGCCCCTGAGATATTGGAACACTGCTATCATGTCACCCCTCGTCCTTCTCTTCGTTAAACTAGACATACCCAATTCCAGCAACTGTTCCTTATATGTTTTAGCCTCCAGTCCCCTAATCATCTTTGTTGCTCTTCTCTGTACTCTTTCTAGAGTCTCAACATCTTTTTTATATCATGGTGACCAAAACTGGATGCAGTATTCCAAGTGTGGCCTTACCAAGGCATTGTAAAGTGGTATTTACACTTCATGTGATCTTGATTCTATCCCTCTGTTAATGCAGCCTAGCACTCTGTTGGCTTTTTTGGCAGCTGCAGCACACTGCTGGCTCATATTTAAGTGATTTTCCAGTAGGACTCCAAGATCCCTCTCACAGTTACTATTATTGAGCAAGGTACCCCCTATACTATACCTGTACATTTGGTTTTTATTGCCTAAATGTAGAACCTTACTCTTTTCACCATTGAATTTCATTTTGTTAGATAGCGCCCAGTATTCAAGTGTGGCAAGATCCTTTTGTATTTTAAGCCTGTCTTCCTGCCAGCTTGGTGTCATCTGCAAATTTGATGAGTTCCCCATCTATCCCCTCGTCCAAATCGTTGACGAGGATGTTGAAGAGCACTGGGCCCAGAACAGAGCCCTGGGGCACCCCACTACACACTTCCCTCCATGTAGATGCGATTCCATTGAGGACCACACACTGAGTACGGCCGGTCAGCCAGTTACGGATCCATCTGAATAGAGCATAAGTTCATATAATCACTGCCTTTCTTACTGTCTCATTTATTAATTTTTAATCACAAGTATTGTAGTTTAGAAGGAATTTCAATCTTGGAAATAAGAAGGAATATCCCAACCATGAGAACAATTAGGCAGTGTAACAACCAGTCATCTGGAATCATGACTGCTCTGTCACTGTAGATTTTCAGCCAAAGGTTTGTCTGGAATACAATGACGATTCCTGCCCTTGGCAAGAAATCAGCCAGAGACTAGTAGCACATTTTTCAACTAACTAATTTTATTAAAAGGCATAGGTTTTCATGGGGTGAAGCACACTTCATTAGATGCATAGAATATCTTCAAGGTTCCCACAAATTCTGTGATTCTGTAACTTTTACCTAAATTATTACAAATGGAAGCTCCATAACTGGACTATGTAGAAACCTGACTTAGGGCAATTGCATACTGAATGGAAATGTGATTCATTTCACAAACGTGAAATATGTCCAAAATACTAAGTGATGTAACTTAGTGTAGTTAGTCATAACTACATATTAGTATATAAGTTAAGCTATTGTAATTAGGTACATTTTCTATTTGAAAGTGTAATTTGCTAAAAATCTTCTCATGTACTCCTATTACCCATATAAGTTGGGTATACAGACACAGAGAATAATAATATATGATCTGCCACAGACTAAGGTAAAGCAGCGTCTATTCAAATGCATTCTTTTTATACCGCTTATGGACTTTTTGCATAAAACAAAAAAAATGTATGATTTATGGTTTCTGTGATTATATTGGATAATTATATAAAGAATAGGCTCAGGATGTAACTTTAGAGAAAGAGGTAAACTCATAAATTATAGTTATAACTGCTGTAAAGGAGATTGAAAGCCATTTCTTTATCTTTTTCCTTTCTTTTCTATTTTTCCTTTACATTTTCTTTTTTTCTTGCATTTTCCTTCTCTTATTGATTCCTTTTCCTTTTTTCTTCCTTGGTATCTGTTTTTAATGTTTGTTTTTAAAACTTTTAATAACATTATATATAACAATGTATTCCTATTATTCTGATTGTTGAAAATTAAGTTGCCAGAGTCATGACATTTTATACAAAAGCTGCAGGTTTATCTGTGCATTAAGAAAAACAAGATTGATGATGTTACCTAGTTTTATAATGAAACATCTCCCAGGAAACCACAAGGTTTAGAGAGCACCAGGACCCCACAAAAACAAGATTGCACTCATATATATAATTATATATAATTTGGTTCACTTTCAATCTCACTTACAGAACTGTAGCAGGGTATGAAATGTAATGAAATGTGTTCCTTTTCTTTTTCTAAGCAATAAAACTTGGATACTCTCCATGATCAAAAAGGCTTGGGCAGCGGTTTCCCACTGCAACTTCTCAGCATAGCAACAAACTACGTTCATTGTTTTAAGTGCTCTTTATATTTACAAATAGTGGTATGCAAAGCATTTCAAATTTGAGTAATTACAGGTTTAAAATTATTTTGATAATGTTGGGACAGTAAGGCTGGAAAATTCCATTTAAACTTGAAAAATATCCAATTTGAAAGACTGTTTGAAATTGTTTAACAAATTTCTTTTGTTTTATTTAACACACTCCTACCTAAGTTAGTTCCATGTGTTCCCAGACAATATGTTTTAAACCTTTGTTTGTTTTGGGCGGGAAGGTTGTACTTTCAGACTTGCAAGATTTTGCTAATGTTAACTTACAATAAAGCAGAATTAGTTCACCTAGTCCTATTTCCTTGCCTGGTTTAACTTGGGAGGGTTGATACCCAGAGACACTTTTAGATACCTGCAGATACTTTCAGATGCCTGCAGTGGGAAGGGGAGTAAGTCAAATTAATTGGTAGATTTCCAATAGGATAGAAGACAGAAAGACTCACACTTTAAAATGAATATAAAGGTAATGGATATTGTTATTTTTTTAAAAAAAAATCTCATCTCTTCTATAAATCAGAGTCAGGCTTCTTCCCCACAACATAAAATAATAACAATTGTACCATACTTAGAAAGAAATTACTTTAATTTAACTACTGTATAAAGAAGTCAAGTATGAGAGATGACATCTCTATACAGTAGTAACTATGTATTCCAATACTCAACAGAGTACCAGGAAACATATGAAAAAACATTCAAATATTTTGGCAGTTATGAAATATTCTATAAATATTACTAAGATAACATGAATAATCATATATTTATAATTGAACCCTACTAAAATCAGTTTTGTTTATTAAACAGTTTTTCCCAACTTCAAAACAAAAATTCATTTGCAATCTGTAAATGTTATAAACCAAATTAAAACAGCTATGTAACTGATGGTAGTATGATAAAGTACTAATAGCGAAGGCTTTTTTTTATTTTCTTGATTTCTTTTGAAAGGCAAATTGATCGGTAACAAATCCACCTTGGAATTACTATATTCATACCATGAAATATTATGGAGAAGAATCTATCAGTTCATTCTAAATGGAGAGATTCTTGCAAAATAAAGTTGTTCAGAAAACAACTGTTTTGATGGAATTAAGTGACCTACTTGTTTCTTTTGATTTGTAATGCATATTTTCCAAGATAAATGGAAACCTTGTTTAAATCGTTGCAGACTCTAAAATTGTACAAGAACAGAAGTTACACAAATTACCATTTTAATCACTTTCATAGTATATTCATGTTGATTACCTGGTAAGTACACTATTATACTATTAATCCTGTCATGAATTCATTACTTTATATGTAGGAGTAACAGACTAGGCAAATACAATGCAACCAACTTTTTTTTTTAAATGACAATTCTAAATCAAAAACTGTACTGTTGGTAAATCTAGCATTGCCACATGATTGCAGCAATGTGCTTTTCCAAAACTGCAAAACTTCTGTTTCTTCCTCCTCCCGGAAAAGGAGATAAACTGCAACACACAGCAAAGTAGACTATAAGCCAACTATACATCATTATATTTATGAATAAAAAGCATAGACTGATATACACATTTTTTTTAAATGTGTTATGCATATTTTAAAAAATGTGTTATGCTTATGAATAAACAGAACAGAAACTGTTGATTGCAAAGATGGTCCTTCCTATACACCTGTAAGTTTATGGCTGCTCATATTGTCAATTTCTTTAGCTTAAGCATAGCACAATAAATTCAGACAAGCCTATGTGTGGCTCCCTTGTCCATTGTTCCTGTAGGAATTTGTGGGCATTTTAAATCTATTCGAATACATACAAGACAAAACATGAGCTCAGAGAATATGCAGGCACAAAGAATATTATGAATAACTGTATGTTCTAGCTTCAAATACTGATGTACGGCTCCCAATTTTTATAAAATGCAGTTGCAGGCACATGGCTGCAGAATAAATTAACAGGATAGTTCTTTCATTCTCTAACAATGCTATGAACACCTGAAAAAATAAACTAGCTTTACTTTCTATTGAAAAAATTAAGCAAATATTAAAAAAATGTTAAAAGGCTGACTTGTATTCAGTTTTATTTTTAACTTCAACCTTTATCTGTGTATAAGCAAGCCCATTTTCAGAGTGTTTTAAAATGATATCTCCTTATAATACTGTATATAGACAGAGCCCTGAAGCAAACACACAGGCACACAAGTGTACGGTTGTAAATCGTCTGCAGTGTGAGTTTTAAGCACTAGAGTGATTTAATAAAAGTCTTGCACAATAGAAATCAATTAACTGCACTTGAAATATTAATCCTTTCTTCAGAGCTTTCCTTTCATTCATACAATATAGCAGCCTTACACAGAAAACCCCACCACCTTCAATACATCTAAAAAGAAAAACAGGCTGCAATGCCTTTTTTAAAGCTGAAAACAATAGTAACCCCCTTTGTCATAGTAACAGAAGTAAAACATTTGTACAGTCCTTACTTGGAAAGTGCTCTGAGGCATAATAATATACATCCTCATAGCCCTCATGATAATCCTCCTCCGGACGGTACTTTTTGCCTTTTCTTCTCCTCGATCTCCTTATCTGCTTGACCAACCCCAAGAAACGCTCCATCTCTCATTCACCAGCCCACAGGCTCCGGTCCGTGTATCTTTTGTTGCTATTGCCCAGAGCTACACTTCACAAACAGCTGGTGGCAAAAGAATTGGACCAGCCAGCTTGATACCATTCAAATCCAGCTTCAGCTCTAGCAATAAAAGGACACTGCTTTACCTTCATCTGACTCTGCATTAAAATAATCAAAGGTATTATCTCTACACCTTAAAACAAATTCTTAAAAAGAAGAAACATAAGCTGAAAAGATAGGATCTTCATGGCAAGAACACTTTAATAAATGAAATAAAGTGGATCTGACAGCAAGAGGAATCCTAGCACTAGAATTTCACTATTCTCTGTCTCCATCATTTGAAGTGGGGCCAGAGGGGAGGAGATAAACGCTACTCAATGGACTGAACCACATCTGAAAACACAAGAGGTTTTCTCCAACATAATAATTACTCCTTGTTATTTATAATCATACAACCTCTAATCACTTAAAATTCCATTTATTTTTATTCGCTTTCTTCTTTTCCTTACTTGATTTACGGAATAAACAATGCACAGCTCATTCCTGCTACAAAACAATGCAATCTGAACAAATAACAAAGTGGTTTAACCCATATACACAGACCACTCAATGGCAAGCATGCACTGAATGTGTTAATTGGAGCAGCAAGAAGAAAGCTAGGCAGACGCTTTTTAAATAAAAAAAAATACACACTTGGCACTGATACACCCCAATCATTATGTGAACAAATATTACAATATATAGATCTCTATTCTTATGAATTCAAGGAGGCTTAAAGAAATTATCAAAGGAAACTAGAACTAAATATGCCTCAGTTGATTTAAGTTACTTATTTAAAAATCTTTTCCCTAGTTTCAAAACTTAAAAAAAAAGCATGTGCTATGAAGTTATTCGTTGAAACCTCTTTTAAAGCCTGAAAAATTTTCAATGCTTTCTATTTCCATGAATCTTAATTCACAAGCACTCTTGAAGATAAAGATGGAATTTCTAACAAAATCAGACCAACTTTTATTGAAAAAAGCTACCATAAGCCTAACTTTAAAACATAGCTAAATACCATAAATGGTATACATACAGTATAAATGGTATACATACAGTACCATTATTAAATCTTTTGCAATACAACTAATTCAGGGCAAAAAAAGGGAAGCGTTTCACACAATATATATTAAATTATGAAAATTACTAACAAAATAGGTGGTGCTCGTCATCATGGAAAGGCTTAAGACTAATTCATGGAGTATAAGTAGTTAGTAGATGTGACTGGCAAAGACTACTTCCAATTCAGGACTAGAATAGAGATACCAGCACATTGCAAGTGTGGTACAGCATAATGTCAATTACCTTATCAAATTATTTTAGACAATATGAGAAATCAGGTTACCACACTGACTCATGGTAGTTTTTATTTACTATCTTCCTATCCCTTCTCACCATAAAGTCAAAGCATGGCAATGAACACAAATTGTTGTGGAAAATAAATAAGAGAGTGTTATTGTACTCACTCTCTGCTAGGAAGTTTCTTATAGTTATCCAGCTGGCCATGTATAGTGAGAACTCTGGACAGATTGCAAGGTTCTTCAGGCACTTTGAGACTCCTAACCTTCCTCCTATGGCAAAGGATACCCAAACCTTGTTTCAGGAAATCTTTTTACTTTCCCCTCTGGGAGGCTCCAACCATTGCTGCAGAGATTAAAAAGGCCATTCTAAAATCTGTTCCATTTTATAAGAGTAACCACAGCCATCGGACACCACGGCTTGAATCTACTAGGGGCAACCAGAGAAGCCAGAATGCCTCAGAGGAAAGCAAATGACACCTTCCCAGCTTCTACAGATGCCCTGTCTCCCATAGGCTACTCTTCTCTTCTTATTTCAGCAATTTTCCTCCATTACGCTTTTCCCCAACCTTACTTCTTCCCCTTTCTTAATAATAATAATAATAATAATAATAATAATAATAATAATAATAATAATAATAATAATAATAATAATAATAATAAAGTTGGAAGGGACCTTGGAGGTCATCCAGTCCAACCCCCTGCTCAGGCAGGAAACCCTATATCATTTCAGACAAATGGCTGTCAAGTCTCTTCTTAAAAACTTCCAGTGTTGGAGCATTCACCGCTTCTGGAGGCAGGTTGTTCCACTGGTTAATTGTTCTAACTGTCAAGAAGTTTCTCCTTAGTTCTAGGTTGCTTCTCTCCTTAATTAGTTTCCATCCATTGCTTCTTGTCCTGCCTTCAGGTGCTTTGGAAAATAGCTTCACTCCCTCTTCTTTGTGGCAGCCCCTGAGATATTGGAACACTGCTATCATGTCACCCCTCGTCCTTCTCTTCATCAAACTAGACATACCCAATTCCAGCAGCCGTTCCTTATATGCTTTAGCCTCCAGTCCCCTAATCATCTTTGTTGCTCTTCTCTGTACTCTTTCTAGAGTCTCAACATCTTTTTTACATCGTGGTGACCAAAACTGGATGCAGTATTCCAAGTGTGGCTTTACCAAGGCATTGTGAAGTGGTATTAACACTTCACGTGATCTTGATTCTATCCCTCTGTTAATGCAGCCCAGCACTCTGTTGGCCTTTTTGGCAGCTGCAGCACACTGCTGGCTCATATTTAGGTGATTGTCCACTAGGACTCCGAGATCCCTCTCACAGTTACTACTATTGAGCAAGGTACCCCCTATACTATACCTGTACATTTGGTTTTTCTTGTCTAAATGTAGAACCTTACTTTTTTCACCATTGAATTTCATTTTGTTAGATAGTGCCCAGTGTTCATTTCTGTCCAGATCCTCCTGTATCTTAAGACTGTCTTCTGGAGTGTTGGCTATTCCTGCCAGCTTGTTTGAAATTGTTCATTCAAATAATTTCTCGTTTGAAATTGTTTATTAAAAGAACCCCAAAGTTGCCAGGAAGGAACTTAGCAGAAGAGAATTGCATCCAACAGAATAATAGACATCATATGCCAAGAATATGAGTTCAGTAAAAGGTTTGTATCCTTATCGAAACCATATACCTTTGATTTGTAACGCTGACTTAAAAGTGGATATATTTTGAAATATTATACTTTAGTCACATAAAAGACATCAAGAATTTTAAGGGAAACGTAAGAGTCAAGTTAAAACACTGAAAAAAGCCCAATAAGAGTTTTGAAAGCAGAAATAGTCTGCAGTCATAAAGCTTCTTCCAGTTATTGCTGCACAGTGATGACAATGATAAACTGTAGGATTTTATTCCTAGTAAGCTCAAGCAACCATGTTTGGCTTAGGGATAAAAATGACAAGCTTATATGCATTCTCTTAGCACAATGTAGATGTCCAGATTTTTCCAATAAAACAAAGCTCTGACATTTATTAATTCACTGGAAGTCCTTTATTAATTGTTTGACTCTCTAGATTTCTCTAATAGTTGCTCAATAGCTTTGTCAGATTTGTCAAATTCACATCCCATTTTCAGCCAGGATATCAAAATAGCTTATATGGAGATCTCCCTTAGCTTTATCCTCAGAACAACAACCCTACAGATTAGTTGGAGTGACTAGCCCCAAATCACCTAATCAAGTTCTAGATCTAAGGGTATACTTGAACCTTCCCCCCCCAATGCAGTCTTTACCAGTACACCACACATTGATTTAAGATTTTTCTTCCTCCTCCCGGAAAAGGAGATAAACTGCAACACACAGCAAAGTGTGTTCCGGTGGCAGGCGACTTCGTCGGTCGCAGCTGTTTGCTGCCTCCCGCCTGTTTCGCGTAAAAGCCGGTTTGACAGCCAGCACCAGCTGTCAAACGGCTTGATACCTTTCCCCTGGGCATAAGGGGATAGGTGAGCTGCCCGGGGTAGGAGTTGAGTTCCCGAGTCGTCCTATATGGACGATGTAGGTGAGAACTCCT
>NW_015386633.1:201024-215915 GCF_001527695.2 Protobothrops mucrosquamatus | reverse complement strand
TTTATTAATACGGAGGAGATGGATTGTTTAAGTTTAGAGTTTGGAGTTAGAGATATTAATATTTGTTTACTTGTATTTGAATATTTGCCTAGGTTTGGTTTGGGAAGTCCGGGGGGCGGGGGGATGGGATATAACATTGTGTAATATCTGTGATGTATTTCTTTTTTTTTTCTATGATGAAAACAATAAAAATTTTATACTGAAAAAAAAAAAAAAAAAAAGATTTTTCTTATCCTTAGAAGTCCAAGGAAAAGATAATTGTATTTAAAAAGCAATGTCAGCTTACATTCTGGAAAGACAAAGGGAGGTCTAAATATTCATTGAAAAGTAATTAGTGTAAACTAAGAATAATTAATCATTCAGAAAGCAAAATTCTTTGCATCATATCTATTGTATCATATCCATTACTGTTACCTTAAACCCAAACCGCATATTAGATACAATAGTGACCTCTGAGCCCTCTGACCCAATATTTATGCAGTGGAAGGATTTATTTATTTAGCTTATAAGCTAGACAGAAGTAAGCATACACATAATCCACGTCCTGCATCTATAGCATTCCTTAAGCTACACATGCTCCCAGGGCAGTGCTAAATGGGTGACAATGACCAGATATAGCCATATTGCCCTCTTGGGTCTTGCAGTCATGACAAACAGAGGTACATAAAATCAAGGAACGAAATGAATTCCACGACACCATGCCACCCACCATCACCACCAACTCTCTGAGCTGATCTAGAAAAGGATACCATGGTTGATGGTATTGACAGTTACTGAGAGGTCAAGTAAGGCAAGGATGGATACACTACCCCCATCCTGCCCAGAACAGAGGTCATCCAAAAGGAGACCAATGCCATCTCTATCCCATATTCAAGTCTGAATCCTGACTGGAAAGGATCCAAATAATTTGCTTCCTTAAAAGCTATCTGGAGCTATTGTGCAACCACCTTCTCCACCACCTTCCTATGGAGGAGGGGGCTGCTAAGAAAATTGCAGGCACTTGTGCTGCCTTTCCTATTTTGAACCTTGTCAACAGAGTCAACATGGCAGAATTGCTTATAAAAGCTGTAACCTTGAAACAGGTAAGGGAGAAGATGGGAGGAGAACAGAGGAGATGGGCATATTTTGAAAACACAGCAGCAGCAAAGAAGAGCCAAATAAAATAAAGGATTTTCTTCACAGAGATGGAAGGGTCTGGAGGAAAAAGGTGAGGAAAAGCCAGGCATAGCATTGGGAAGGTGCCCGTCTTTACCTGCTGCCCAATAATGAAGAAGAAAATAATACCAGAAGAAATCCCAGAGCAGATTTAAAGCCAGAGTCTATAAGAGTTAAAATACTCTTGTATACTAGTGACAATCTGATGGCTGCCCGGGAAATATATTATCCCTTGAGCTAGCAGGGTGACAAATGAGGACAAGACTTATTAGATCAACTCATCACCCTGTGTAGAAGGGGTATCAGAAAATTACCTGTGAAGCTGTTTCTCTCAATAAATTGGAGTGGAGTCTCCCCTATTCAAGGATGTTATTAAATTTGCTTTGTAGAAGAGAGGGTGTCAAAAAGACAATGAAAGTATGTTACGATCCATGCAGAGATTCTTTAGTGGGACTAATATGTACTTGGTAATAGAATACAATAAATGGGATTGGTAATTCATCAGATATTGTTAATTTGTACAATACAGGAATGCTGTACTTTTAGAACTTCAGTTAAAAACACCTACTACATTTAGACTTTAAATCTATTCTCTCACAAATGATAGGCTTATATGACAAAAATCCTGATGAAAGGGAAATAATCTTATATTGGTAGAATTAGTTAAACTGTGCAGATGACAACACAATGCTTTTTGAAAACCAAAAATGACTGCTTGATATTTCATTTCCCAAGAAATCTAAATAACACTAATAAGTTTACAAATATGAGCATATTACTGTTAAATTTTAGTTCATGTTCAGTAGGTAAACATTACCAAACCATGCCAGAGATATCTTATAGCCAATGAAGATTTCACCTTAAATTCTTTCAGAGATTGATGCGTATACCTATTTTGCTAGTTATTTTTTCATAGAATCAGCTAGCCAACAAGCTAAGGTTATGTTTGCAACTATTAGGTCTCAAATGACTCTTGCCTAATCTGAACAAATTTTTCTCACTTTCATATACATTCAACTTGTGTATGATTTCCCTAAACATCCAATAAACTAGGGGGGGAAATAGAAGGAGTGTTAAGAACCCCAATTTATAGCAATAATTTCTTTAGCAAAAGAAAATAAATAAATTTATGTTAATGAATCATTAAATATTTTAGTTCCCTACTGATCCCTTTTTTGCTGGGAATACAGCTATATATAAAAATAAATAAAAGAAAAAACAACCTGTTTTACTTAAGCAAGGGATACCAATAACCTGTAAATAATTCTGCACACCATCAGCAATGCTAGTTTAAAAAGCAAATATACTTATTTGCATATTCATTCATTCAACTTATTCATTTTCCTTTGTATATTGCTCTGTAATTAAGCTTAAGTTTTTATAACTTCAAGACAATACATAGTGGTGCAATTTATTTATATTGTTATGTCCTAATTATGATTTTAAAGGATGCAAATTAATCCATTAATTACTTAATTAAAAATAAATAAAAATATAATACAGTACAATAAACTATTTCAGGTTGATTATATTATGGCAGCAAAGTTCCATTTATCTACAAAATATAATTCCTGCCTTAAAAAGTATTCAAGACAAACATAAGATGTTATTTTATATCAAATCAAAACCACAGTTGCCTGTCTTAATGATAGTTTTCCAGGCTTCACACCCCTCGTAATGATTGATGAACATTATTATTATTATATTACTGTTTTTTTGCATATCAGTATACTAATATAGAGTCCTGAGGTTGCTTATAAAATTAACATAAAATGAAAAATATTGATTACATTAATAAATACAAACGGCATACACTTTAACTAGGGTACAGCTCTTTACTAAAGAGCCTTAGAAAGACATCAAGACAAAATTGTAACACAATAAATAAAGCTACAAAGAAAGCAGCAATAAAAGTGCTTGTGTCCTCTGTATGTCTGCATTCCCCCCCCCTAGAGTGAGAAACTCCATAATGACACCAGACAAGCACTCTTGAAACTGCCTTGGGACTGATTAGTAAGAGTTCAGTGATCATTTCTATGCAGGCTCATCACTCATAAATGAAATACACAATGACCAAGAAAAAAAATGGTAATACTATATATGCCAATCTGAGCTTCTGGAAAAAAAGGTGGAATATAAATCTAACACATAAAATAAAATAGTAGAAATTAAAAGAGGAGAGCAAAGACAAAAAGTGTGATCAGGTAATATAGAATTGTCAGATTTCCTCACATTTTGATTATGAGTTCAGTCAAAGAGAAAGTAGTACTTGTCATTTGTTTTAAATTTTAAAAATTACAAGAATATATTATTTCAGATAATTTCCACTAGAACCATTTTTTCATTTCTACAGGAAGAAAAATATTAGAATTTATTGAGATTAATTGCTACTGTTAATAACTCAAGTTGGTAGTCATTGTAATGTAGTGTTTGCATTTCCTTTTGCCATTGGTTTAGTGATATTGAATGCACCTACATCCAAGAATCACTTCCCCATCAAAAGAAAAAAAGATCATTCATTCAATACCCTGGGATCACCTTCAACATGTGCATTGACTACTCCAGAAAATGCAGCCCTCTCTGAGTCATGAAACAGAAAACTGTTCTAATTTAAGGCATTTATGTCAAACAAATGCTTTATGTAGCCACACTTGACAAATAATTTTTCCCCAAAGAACTTTGCAGCCTAAAACACATACACATATTGCATACTGAGGTTGGTTTAATAAATCTTCAAAGTACTTTCTAATATTCTGTGTAGCACTTGCTTCAAGGAAGCCGCAATTATTCATCTTACATCTTGTGCAGGGGGGAAATATAGGAAAGAGGTGGGAAATATAGCAAAGCTGGAAATTTTAAGGAAATTTGATTATTCTTTTAAGATCAGAATCACTATTTTAATTACAACTATCTCTTAGAATAGTCCCATCTCCTTTAGTCTTGCTTTCCTATTTTTTTTCCTTTTGCTCCAAAACCAGATTGCAAGAGAGATTATCTTCTTTTTTCAGATATATTAATTCTGAAATTAGGGAGACTCAAATCCAAATCCAAGTCATTTTCTTGACAACAACATGGAAGTGATTTGGCATTGCAACCTTCTTCTGAGATTTTTTTTTTTAAATTCCTCAGTCTAGCCTACATCTCAATGATTTCTTCACAGGCTTTTAAACAAGATTCAACATGCCAAAATTTGAAAATATTTGACTCAACATATTTGACTCAAATAGGAAATAAATTGATATTTTGAATGATATGTTCTCAAACTTCTTTGGATAATGGTAATCTGATCTATCTCTAGCGTCTGTAAATCTGTTTTTAATTTAAAAATAAATAGGGACATTTCTATCAAGGATGTAGGTCTCACCTTGAGAACAGAGAAGGAATGAATGAACTGTTATGGAGAAAAATTACTCAGTCCTGAAAATAAGGGGAGCATAAGAAAGAAAAACTAGATGGGATTGAGGGACATTTAGTCAGGCTTTTAATATTTTAATGTTCTATCATACTGCAATATAGAGAACCCTGGAATCCCTGCTGTGCTTGTTTTTTGGCTACTTCATTGGCTGACAATTTTCCATCATAATATTTCAGATTTTTTTTAAAAAAAGCTCAAAGGCTTAAGGGACTTCCAGAAAAATTCCATTCAACAGAACTTCCTTTCTTTCTATGCAGAAGAAGAGAAGAGAAGCTGCCTACCTTTGACTTCCACATGGTGATACTGGTGGCTGCCATTCAAATGCCTAATACAGACATTCTCCCAGCTGTTAGGAGTAAGAAGATCAGTTTTAACATCTAAAGAACAAAAAACTACAAACTTAGCAACCAACCTGTGCTGGCCAAAACTGTCAACAAACATGTTTACTGGGTTTTAGAGATCTTTCAGAAAACCGACCATCCCTCGACCAGCCTGATTTTCATACAAAAAATGTTGTGTGTAGAGCATTCAGATCAATCATACAGAAAAGTTAATACCACAAGAAGAAATAAGTCATCATAAGCCTAGTTTGGATAGCCAACATTTCTTTTCCTCAAAAGCACAAATGTAAAAAGAAAGCTCGAATTAAATCAGTTTATTAAAATTTCTACAGTCTCCTAGCAACTTATGTCTTTTGTTTACTTTCCATTTTTCCTACCCAGGTTCACCACTTTATGTAATAGATGCATGGAATGATAAAGTTTACAATTTGATGACAGTTATTGTAAGAAATCCAAATGTTACTGTCATTTTTTGTGGCGGAGGAGGTACCCCATATTTTTAGAAGATGTGTCGTCTTCTAGCATGATATATGTGGATTAGGTTAAAAATTCTTCATTTATATTTAAATGTATATCTTAGTTACTCAGAATGGACATTTGTTTTATTATGTGATATAATAAGAGAGCTAGGGAGTGAGATATATTATGATTCACATATTAAATGCATCACAGAAATTTATGTTCAAATTATTCAGAGAGCTAAGCAATATCTATGCATTTTTAAAAACCTTATGTGGAAAAGAAAGTAAAATATTCAAAGGCAAAGATGTTCCTTAGCTGTTAAATGAAGCCCAAATCTGATCCTACAGAGAAGATGGGTAATTGCAGATGGTTCACTATTAATTCCTGAGTTTTCTTCTTCTAAAGCTCAGATTGTATTTAAATTGTTGTGAACCAACTTGATTGTTTTCTAATAGTAAGCTGAGATATACATTCAATAAATATGGAATGAGACAACTCGTCGCAGCCAATTCGCCATGACCAACTCGCTGCGGGACAACTCGCCATGGCCAACTCGCCACAGGATAATTTTCTGTGGGACAATTCAACAACTCAATTTAATTATTTAAAATAGTTAAAAAAATATTTTAATTTTTGTCATTCACATCTCATTTTGTCCATTCTTTGGCATCCTTTAATTATTCTATTTCACTATTTCTTTGATATTAGTATAACTCTTGTCCCGTGGCTAATTGTCCCATGGCTAGTTGGCCATGATGAGTTGGCTGTGGCAAGTTGTCATAGACTCCAATAAATATGTGTCAAACCAGGGCTTTTGTGGTCATAGAATGCCCAAAATGGAGTTCCGGCACCTTTTTTGGATGGAACCTTGTAGAGTAGGCAAGGCGGGTTATATGACATATGTGAGTTCCGGCACCTTTTTTTTTTTTTTTACAAAAAAAGCACTGTGTTAAATACAATACTATGGTTGAATATGAAATTACGGGAAAGATAGATCTGGTTGTGCTTTAATCGTTGATGGTTTGGCCCTACAATTTTTGAAGACAAATTTAAATCTAGATGAAAAATTTCTAGTCTGATGTTCCCTCGCAGGATTTTTTATTTTTTTTTACTAATATGGAAATGCTAAAAGAATGTATCTGGAACTCAGATTTACAAAGGAATAGGAGCTGAGTCTCAATCATTGGTATGCAAGAGTGCATACCTTTGCTGTCTATCTTTCCTGTATCCCAGCCCTAAAGAAATGTAGGACTTTTACATTTGCTCGGTTTCATATTTTCCCCTCAGTGCATATGATCTTCACATACCAGAATTTGATACTGTTGGAGTAATATCTCTTGCCCTGATGATACTAGTGAGATGAAACAGCTAAATTAGGTTCTCTGTTCTGCTCATTTTATAAAGGGACATCATTTTAAAGTATTTTGATTACACTACTTTGAAAGTATTTTCCAAGCAAAGGATCTGAACTTTATTCTTCTTACAGCATCTCCTATCAAACCAAAGATGTTGGTATCTTTGGCAGCATAGACTGTTGATTTGCAATCTTAAAGATAAATAACAGAATAACAGAGTTGGAAGCAACCTTGCTATTCAACCCCTTGCTTAAACAGAAGACTCAATACCATTCCGGACAAATACTTTCCAAACTCTTCTTAAAAACCTCCAATGAGACAGCACCACAACCTCTGAACACAGGATGTTCCACTGATTAATTGTTCTGTCAGAAAATTTCTCCTTAGTTCTAGGTTGGACCTCTCTTTGATAAGTTTCCATCTGTTTACTTCTTGTCTTGCCCTGAGGTGCTTTGGAAAATAGGTTGTCCCCCTCTTCTTTGTGACATCCCCTCAAATATTGGAAGACTGCTATCATGTCACAGCTAGTCCTTCTCTTTGTTAGACTAGACATACCCAGTTCCTGCAACTGTTTCCTCATATTTTAGCCTCCAGCCCTCTAATTATCTTTGTTGCTATTCTCTGCACTCTTTCTAAAGTCTCAACATCTTTTTTTTTACTTAAGCTCAATACTCAATACTTCTAACTTTTGTCTTTGGTTGTAAGTTAAAAGTTGTTTAATTTCACTATTTATTTCTTTTTGTTATTATTTTGTATATTGTGTGCTGACCATAGCTATGAATTACATCCTGAATAGTTAAATTTGGAAAAGAATATATGCATAATTCTAATTCCATAGCCAGCACTTTTTAAATCAAATCACTGTCTACACAAAAGGTAAGAGATAATTAAAGATAAATTGGTGTGTTATACTTTCTGTATATAAAATACTATCAGTTTTAAGTTGAAAACATATTTCCATTACAAAAATATGATTTAATTTACCAAACCAATTGATCATATTTTATTTTACATTTCACAAAACTTTTTCTGGGAAACATACACCTCAAATATTACTAAAAAGTAGATAAAAATTCATTAAAAATAATATATATATAGTTGGAAAATTCACAGCATGTGAATTTGCCAAAAACCCTGTATAGAAATATGCATAGATGTAGGCCCCAAACAAATATGACCATGAAATTATTTCTCTTTCACATATGGGCTTTTTATTTGCCCACTTCCAGATATTCTTTTTCCCATTAATTCTCTCTTCAGCCCAGCCCTGGGATTTTTCTTACTCCCAGGTTGATCCTGATATACTAAAGTGTATGTTTAGAGAAATCTGAGGATTTATATCTGATTGCCCATCCCACTTTATAGTTGGTCAACCCAGAAATATGGCTACTTGCCCTGCATTCAGTCACAGCTGCTTTGAATTTTAAAAAATAAGATGAAAATGGAAATAGCTAAATGGCATTTTCATCTGGCAATGTTAGAAATGCCTCACAGGTCAAAATCAGTCTTTTTCTGAAAGAGAGGTTCTGCTTTATTTTCACCTGATCACCTGCAAAGTTGCTTATAAAATTTTTAAGCTAATGGTAGGAAGAAATTCAAAGAACAATACAGCAGACAAGTTCTTTCTGCAATAAATAAATGATGAGAATCACAGTGCTTTGCTTTCAAGAGGGAGCAGAAGATGACTGAATTAACAAAAGAAAGCAATTTAAGTTTTGTAATGAAAAATTCAATTTCCATATGTAAACTGCTAAACTGTTTTCTGTATTATTGGTACTAATTATTTATATGCACTGCATACATTATCTGAATTTGCATTTAGAGAGTTAAAACAAGAAATAGGCACATTCTGGAGAGTTGAAAATCTGAAATACTGGTTTAATATGTAATATTAGATTTTTAGAATGAACAAGCTAATACATACATCAAATATTGCATTATGAATAGGAGACTAATTTTTAAACCTGGGAACTCACAATTCAATTCTTTTCTCAAACAGTATCTTCAAGTGTGTTTCTCTACATTTTTAATTTCAGGTTAATAGTACTGATCTACTTAGAGGATTCTTGCAAGGATTATAGCAAATATATACTAATTCATATTTTACATTTGAGTTTTTACTCATCAGATTTCTTGTTGGAAGAGTGTACCAATTTTTAACTATGAACATATGAAGCCCCATTTCTACATTTTTCTAAAAATATGAGAAAATGTATTCTAAATGTTTTAGAGAGTCATTATGTTGTTTTGACACCCCCCAGCAACTTTGTGCCAGCCAGTCTCTTCTAGCCCAACCTACCTTGGGGTGATAATGTAGAAAACAAATGAACGCAGGCCCCATGCACATTACTTTGAATTTTTGAAGGTTAGGGGAATATAAATTATAAAATAATATAATATAAAATTCTAGAGTCTGTAATCTGTGCTTTTCAGGCAGAAATTATGTGTCCAGTTCAGCCCTTCTGCTCTATTGAGCTGCCACACTATCAGCCCCCTCTACCACAAAGATTCTGCAGGAGAAGGGGAGTATGGACAACCGTGGGATCTGCAGGGTGAGAGCTGTGAACCACAAACACAAAGCTTTCCCTGTGTCTCTGCATAACAGATACAGTGCCCTGCTGAACTTAATAGGGACACTAAGGAGACAGGTCAAGGTAGTTGTGATGATTATTGTTGTGTCCTGGGCCTGCTGAAGCAATTCAGCAGGCCCAGAAATGTTGCAAACGGTCCCGGGCAACTGAAAAGCTGCCGGGGACCAGACTGGCTGGCGCCAGACTTGTGCGCATGCACATGGCGCGAAAAAGTTTCTTCCCTATTGGCTGGACTGCCTGGGGTTTGGGGAGACTATAAAAGGCCTGCGTGCCTGCTTGCTGAGTTGAGTTGAGTTGAGGAACGAATAAAGAAGTACTTGATTACAACATGTCTCTTGCTTCAATGCCGCGAACCCCAATACATAAAAGTGGCGACAAAGGTGGGATCGCTGCAAGGAAGAAGAGTAAGCCTCATCTGAAGAGCCTGAAGCCTGGGAAGTCGGTGTCCAGCTCTGCACTCACCTGCCAGTACAGCATCGCTGGAGGTGAGCTTGGCAAACGGGCCCTTTCCCCAATGAAGGCTTGCAGCGAGGCATTCAGAAGTGGAAGATGTCGAAGATAGGATGCTTGTCGGAATTCGACGTTTCTCACCCGGAGCGCTGGAACTCATACGTGGCCCGGGTGGAAAATTACCTAAGGGTTAACCAGGTTCGGGAAGATGGCCCGAAAGCGGCTACCCTGCTGTGCGTCTGCGGTCAGGACACCTTCAACGTGGCCGAAAACCTGGTAGCCCCTGCACCACTGGAGTCTGTCACCTACACAGACTTAAAAAACATGCTGAAGGATCACTTCCATCCCAAACTATCTGTAATTGCGTGGAGGCATGCTTTTGAGCAGAGGGACCAGAAGCTGGGTGAGTCTGCTACAGAATTCATCGCTGCCTTGAGACAAGCTGCCAGGCCTTGTGAATTCAAGGACCTGGAAGAACGCTTACGAGACCGCTTCGTCTGCGGTCTTAGAAGCAGAGAGCTGCAACAAAAAATCTTTGCTAAAGCTGAAGTCACTTTCCAAGATGTCTTGCATGAAGTTGCAGCTGAAGAAGCAGCAGGCGGCGCTGTGAAGGCCTTGCAGCTTGCCAGAAATGTTCCAGCCATCGCAACTGTCCATCAAGAGGTCGCTCAAGGGGTTCCAGACCTGGATCCTGAAGAGGAGGTAGACAGACTTCACCAGTCTGCGGTAAGAAGGCCGCGAGAGAAACCAGACAAGGCCCCAGCAGCCCTTCAGTGTCTCGGTTGTGGAGGACACCACAAGCGCACGGACTGCCGGTTCCACTCTGCCATTTGCCAGGCATGTGGAAAGCAAGGCCACATTGCCACCGTTTGTTTGGGTTGCCAGCAGGTGCAACCTCGGGAAGAATTCCTTCAGAAAGGTACCAGGGTCCCCAGCCAACACAGGGTGGGCTTCTGCGCGTCGCGTAGAAGCATTTTGCGGACAGGGACACAAAAGCCCTTAAAAAGAAACTTCGCATTAATGTGAAGTTACAAGGGGTTCCCTTATCGATGGAGCTGGACACCGGGTCCGCTCTATCGATCATTTCACACAGTATCTTAAAAAGGATTTGCAGCAGTAGTGGCCTTTGAGTAAAACTCAGGCCATCGAACTTAATTCTTACTGATTTTCAAAATTCAAGGGTTAATGTACTTGGAGAAGCTACGCTCAAAGTGCAGCGTAAGGCTTTCCAAGGCTTGTTAGATGTGGTGGTTGTTGGGGGTGATCGTACGAGTTTAATTGGACTCGATTGGTTCGAGGCCCTGGAAATCCAGGTAACTGGCCTACACAGCCTGCAAACTCCAGGAATTGCAGAAGTCTGCAGAGAGTTTGTGGATGTGTTTGGTTCATACAAGGGGCCTCCCATTGCCCTGCGGTTAGACCCAAACATCACACCGGTTAGGATTAAGCCTAGGAGGGTGCCCTTCGCCCTCAAAGGCAAGATTGATGCTGAGCTGGACAAGCTGCTCCACCAGGGCATCTTGGAACCTGTGGACTCAAGTCCATGGGAAACCCCCATTGTAACGCCTTTAAAGGCTAATGGGGAAGTCCGTATATAAATGTACTTTAAATACAGCTTTGCAACAGCATGCATATCCTGTACCGGTAGTGAGTCATATTTTGGCCTCCCTCAAAGGGGGAAAGCTGCTTGCAAAGCTTGATTTAGCACAGGTCTATCAACAGTTACATGTTGATGAGGCAACTGCTGAGGCCCAAACAATAGTGACCCATAGGGGCGCTTTTAAGGTAAAAAGGTTACAATTTGAGGTGAATGTTGCTCCTGGCATATTTCAGAGCGTCATGGAATGCATGCTCAGGGGTATTCTGGGGGTGTGCCCCTACTTCGATGACGTCCTCATCGCAGGGGAGTCATCACAGAATTTGGCTGAGAGGTTACGGGCTGTGTTGCTGAGGTTCCGCCAAGCGGACCTCAAATTGAAAAAAGACAAATGCCAAATTGGAGTCACTTCCACAGAATTTTTAGGCTTTAAAATAGATGCTCAAGGCATCCACCCTGCAGAATCCAAACTGAAGGCCATTCAGGAGGCCCCAAGTCCCAAGTCTAAAAGTGAGCCTCAGGCTTTCTTGGGACTTCTTAACTTCTATCATGCTTTTCTTCCCCATAAGACTGCAGTGGCTGAGCCATTACACCGGCTCTTAGATAAGCATGCTCCATGGCAGTGGACTAAGATCCATGACAGGGGTTTTAATGAGGTCAAGGCCTTGCTCTCATCAAATGCTGTCTTAGCACATTTTAACGAGCAACTGCCTGTGTGCATCGCTTGTGATGCATCCCCTTATGGGGTGGGTGCAGTACTCAGTCACCTGAAGGCTGATGAGACACAAGTCCTGTGGCTTACTATTCAAGGACTCTGTCATCTGCAGAGCGGAATTACACTCAGATTGACAGAGAAGCCTTGGCCATAGTGGCTGGCATAAAGAAATCCCATGATTTCTTATATGGCTGCCACTTCACGGTCTATACAGACCACAAGCCTTTGCTGGGGTTGTTTACAACGACCAAACAAACCCCACACATTATATCTCCACATATGCTGAGGTGGTCCATTTTCTTGTCAGCATATGACTACATGCTCATTCACAAACCTGGGAAAGAAATGGGCCATGCAGATGGCCTCAGTAGGCTACCTCTCACACAAATAGAGGTGGATCCTGCACCTGCTGTTAATATTCTCTCTATTCAGGAACTGCCTGAATCTCCCCTCAATGCTAGGGACGTGGCTGCAGAAACAGCCACTGATCACACACTTACACGTGTGCTGACATGGATGTTGGCAGGATGGCCTGACACGTGTCCAGATGCTGCGTTTCAAAGCTTCTGGCAAAGGAGGAACGAACTATCTACATTTAAGGGGTGCCTGTTATGGGGAGGTAGAGTAGTTATCCCAGCCTCACTGAGGTCTAGAGTCTTGTTCTCTCTGCATGAGGGACATCCAGGCATTGTGCGCATGAAAGTGCTTGCACGCAGCCATCTTTGGTGGCCTGGGCTTGATAAAGCTATCGAGGCCCAGGTGCACGGGTGCTAGGTGTGCCAACAGTCACGGCCTGAAATGCTCAGGCCCCTGTACACAGGTGGGAGGAGACACAAACCCCTTGGTCAAGGGTACATTTAGATTATGCTGGGCCCTTTCAGGGGCAATTCTTCCTTATCCTGGTGGATAGCCATTCCAAGTGGCTAGAGGTTGTACCTGTCTCCTCCACTACTACTGCTAGGACCATCCAGGTGTTGAGAGGAATCTTCGCTACCCATGGACTTCCTGATGTCCTCATCTCTGACAATGGGCCCCAATTTACTTCTCTTGAGTTCCAGGCTTTCCTACAGGCCAACTTAATCCAGCATGCAACGTCAGCTCCTTTCCACCCTTCCACCAACGGGCAAGCTGAACGGATGGTACACACCACCAAGGATGCACTTAAAAGAATCACGCACAGTAGCTGGCATCACAGGTTAGCAGATTTTCTTCTTGCACACCGCACCACACCATGCACTGCCACTGGAAAGAGCCCAGCTGAACTCCGCTGGGGTCGACGCCTCATCACAAAGTTGGACAGACTGCACCCAGACCAGGTGGCTTCACAGGTGTCCCAGCCGCAGGCACCTAGGAGACTTCAGGTGGGCGATCTGGTCTGGGCAAGGAACATCTCTGGGTCAGTGCTGTTGGACATCTCTGGGTCAGTGCTGTTGTATGCAAAGTCTCAGGTCCACTCTCATACAAAGTGGCCTTGGGCGATGGATGCGTTCTTTGGCGCCATATTGATCAACTGCACTGGCGGTTGTCCACCAACGTTTCCGCTCCTGGCTCTGCTCTCGGGGGGAGGAGGGCCATCAATTGCATTCTGGGCCTCAGTCTCCCAGCTCCAGCAAGTTCTCACATGCTAATGCACAGGGTCCAGTGACAGAATTGGGGCATTCTCAGGATTCAGCTATTGCTCCAAACAGAGAGTCTCCGGAAAGGGGGTCATTCCACACATCAGTTATTGCACCAGATCGGGGGTCATCCCAGGTTTCCGCAAATGCTCCAAACAGGAATTCTCCTGAGAGGGGGTTTGCCATAGAGGCGGCTCCTGACTCTGGCACCTCGGCCACATACACGGGGGACTGGGACTACTGGGGCACTGCTGCAATGCAGGCCACTTCTGATGCTGGTCGCGGGCTCGAGGGACAATGTTCCCAAGAGGAGTCCATTGTGGACTTGGAGAATTCCACTCCACCATTGGGCTTGGGGATTTCTACCCCTCCGAGGAAACCGGGCTGGGATTCAGAGGATCCAGCCAGTCAGCTGTGGAGTGGGTCACCTGGAATTCTAAGGCATCAAAGTCCTGGTCTATCGAGCCCACCAGACGGGCAGGTAGGCCAGGTACCATTAAATAGAAGTCCTGGTCTGCCTAGACTGGCAGGTGAGATGTCAGGCCAGGCACCCTCCCTGACCCTGCGATGGTCACAAAGGGCCAAAGGCCCACCTAAATACCTTAAAGATTATGTAAGGTGACTATCAGTCCAAAGGCCACCTTACTAGTCAAAGAATTATGTTCCACAAAATGGTTGTTGTCATTATTTTGTTAAAAGTTTATTTGTTATTATGATTTAGTATAAAGTGCTCTGCCAATGCGCAGTAAAAGAAAATTGTGTTTAACACTTATCCTGTCCAAGACACCTGTATTGGGCTATTGTGCCTTCTGTGGCGTGTTTTATCCAGGGGGGAGGGGTGTTGTGTCCTGGGCCTGCTGAAGCAATTTAGCAGGCCCAGAAATGTTGCAAACGGTCCCGGGCAACCGAAAAGCTGCCCGGGACCAGACTGGCTGGTGCCGGACTTGTGTGCAGTCTAAAACTAATAGGGCTATCAATGCATGTAATATAGATGTGTATGCAGATAAGAATATCAACCTTGCTGTTAAGCAAAATCAAGCTTTTAATAGTGAGTGCCATGCCAAGTGCATTAATCAAACAGATGGTAAGGAAATAGGGGAACTCAGGCATCACACTGGTTATGTAGAAAGTAAACACAGGGTCAATCATAAACGACTCAAATGTCTATACACCAATGCACAGAGTATGAGCAAT
>NW_015386633.1:176684-200412 GCF_001527695.2 Protobothrops mucrosquamatus | reverse complement strand
CAGGGTGAATTAGAAATTCAGGTAAACGAGGGCAGATATGATATTGTTGCCATTACAGAAACCTGGTGGGATGAAACCCACAAATGGAACACACAGCTAGAGGAATTTAAATTATTTAAAAGAAACAGACCAAATAAAAAAGGAGGTGGAGTTGCTCTTTATATAAGAAATAACTACATCTCTACAGAAATAGAATACAACAATGATGAAAACCGTCTTGAATGCACTTGGGTCAATATAAAAGGGGGGAAATGACATTGCCATAGGTGTATGCTGAACTTTTTGCTAGCCATTTAACTAAGGTATGTAGGAAGCATATCACAATACTAATGGGGGACTTTAATTATCCTGACATCAACTGGGAGACAAACTCTGCACCAAATGGAAGATCAAACAGATTCCTGACAAACCTAGCAGACAACTTTGTCTCCCAAAAAGTAGAGAAGGGAACTAGGGGATCAGCCATATTGGACTTAATTCTCGCTAACAGAGATGAAATGATAGAAGGTGTTGAAGCCACAGGAACCTTGGGAGGAAGTGATCATGCAATATTGCAATTCAACATTATGCAAGCACAAGTAATAGAACATAGTCAAACAAGAGTCTAGGACTTTAAGAGAGCTAATTTCAATAAACTTAGAGAGTGCTTGGGAAGGATTTCATGGATGAGAATCCTCAAGGGGAAAACAACTCAAGAAGCTTGGAAAATTTTGAAAAGTGAGATTATAAAGGCCCAGTCTAGCACAATACCAATGAAGAAGAAAAATAACAGCTCTCAAAAGAAACCAGCATGGCTGCATAAAGAACTCTCTGATAAATTGAAAGACAAAAAGGACAAGTATAAAAAGTGGAAAGAGGGGCACATAACTAAGGCAGAATATCAGCAAATAGCCCAAGCCTGCAAAGATGAAGTGAGGAAAGCTAAGGCTCAAAATGAACTAAGGCTTACGACAAAAATAACAAAAAAAGCTTCTTTCAACATGTTAAAAAAAGAAGAAAGTTAAGCAAATGATTGGTCCATTAGTGGGAGAAAGTGGCAAGAAGGTGACAAGCAACAGGAAGAAAGCAGAACTATTTAACTCGTTTTTTGCATCCATCTTTACACAAAGGAAAAAAACAGTCCAACCTATCAAAAACAGCACCACAACAAACAGATTAGAAACACAAGTTAAGATAGGCAAGAAAAAGGTAAGTGAGCACCTGTCCACCCTAGATGAGTTCAAATCATCAGGGCCAGATGGATTACACCTTAAGGTTCTGAAGGAACTGGCAGATGTGATCTCAGAACCACTGAACTATATCTTTCAAAGATCCTGGAGCACTGGGGAACTACCAGACGACTGGAAAAGAGCTGATGTAGTTCCCATCTTCAAAAAAGGAAAAAAATGGATCCAGGAAATTACAGACCTATCAGCCTGACCTCAATACCTGGGAAGATTCTGCAAAAGATAGTCAAACAATGAATCAGCGAACACCTAGAGGCAAACAAAGTCATATGAGCCATCAACAGAGGGATAGAATCAAGATCACATGAAGTGTTCATAACACTTTATAGCACCTTGGTAAGGCTTGAAACAGCTGTAACAGTCAAGATGATGCCTCTTGAAACAATCAAGTTTCATATCATGTTTAGGACATAACTACAAAATAAATCTCTCAAAACACATGCATTTTGTTTCAGACTTGAAAGAATCATTTTGATGTTCAAATCTTTGAAAACTGAAATATCCTGCACATCCTAAGCAAAAAAACAGATGAACTTTTAGGGAAGGAAATATTCTGAACTGTATAATTTTCCTGTAGAAATGCTTACAACACCCCAAATTCCAAAGTGCTGTGTGCAGTATTCTTACATGGATAGAGTTTTTTTCTACTTTTTCCTCCCTGCAACAGCTTTTCTCCTCTTCAAAATTCCTGCCTGAAATCTTTAGGGCAACAATAGTTCTTGGTTTGCAAAATAAGTTTCTAGAAATCCTAGTTTGCATTGAATGCCTGAATGTGCATGGGGTAACTTTAGACTGTGTCCTTAGTAAGAGCAGGGACTGCTACCTGGGGCTTGGATACATTTAAGGCAGGCAATGTAATTTGCTCCTTATCTTAATTAAAAAAATATTATGTTAAATTTTCACTCTGCTAAAGACAGATAGGAATTAAATAGTAAACTCTCAGAAACTT
Organism: Protobothrops mucrosquamatus; assembly: GCF_001527695.2. NCBI lineage: Eukaryota > Metazoa > Chordata > Lepidosauria > Squamata > Viperidae > Protobothrops > Protobothrops mucrosquamatus. The sequence goes on along the minus strand of NW_015386633.1, from coordinate 198,237 downwards.
GGCCAAACCTGGCTGTGAACATTTACTGTAATTTAGAAAATGAAGCCATTGCAATGAATTGGCCATATCTAAGCAAAATAGGAGAAATAATACAGAACTTATATGCACTTCTGCTTCAAGACTCTTACTCTTTTCCCACACTTCCCCTATGTAGAGAAATTTCTTTTATAACACTTCCTGAAAGTGTTTCTGAAAAGGGTGTTGTCTTACCTGAACGCCTTTTCTCAGCATGACGATGGAGAATCCACAATAGATGGGTTGATCCTTGTCTTCCTGCCCAGAGACTAAGTCAATCAACCTTTGCCATGCCTCTTCCTGTGCTAGGAAACCCAGTCTCGACGAAGGTGTAGCCATTGATGATGTGGTGGCTCAAATACCCCTGACATAGGACCTGACGGATGTAAATGGGGGGGAGTGGATTCTCCATCATCATGCTGAGAAAAGGCATTCAGATAAGACAATGCCCGTTCTCCAGCATGACCGATGGAGAATCCAGAATAGATGGGACATACCAAAGCCTCACTGTCCCTATGGGTGGGAAGCAGTTTGGGCCTGTGTCCCACTATCTGATACTACTCTCTGGAGAACTCTCCTACCAAACGAGGCATCTGCTGAGGCAAAACAATCTAGTTTATAATGCCTCACGAAAGGGGAAGGTGATGACCACGTCACTGCCCTACAGATTTTCTCGATTGACACTTGCGTCACCCACGCCGCTGAGGTTGCAGCACTGCGAGTTGAGTGCACAGTGATCCAACTAGGAACTGGCAAGGAGTGTGTCTGATACGCCTCCGCAATACATGCCCTAATCCAGTGGTTCTCAACCTTTTTAATGCCGCGACCCCAACCGGTCGTAAGTCGAGGACTAAACCGGTCGTAAGTCGAGGACTAAACCGGTCGTAAGTCGAGGACTAAACCGGTCGTAAGTTGAGGACTAAACCGGTCGTAAGTCGAGGACTAAACCGGTCGTAAGTTGAGGACTAAACCGGTCGTAAGTCGAGGACTAAACCGGTCGTAAGTCGAGGACTACCCAACCGGTCGTAAGTCGAGGACTTTCCCTGCCCGGGAGCGCCGCGCATGCAAGCGGCAGAGACGGAGCAGGCCGACCACCAGCTGGCCCAGCCCAAGGGAGATAAGGCACCCGCCGGAAAAGGGGAAAAAAATGGCGGACAAAAAAAATGGCGGACAGCCTTGCTTGGCAACCCCCGTGAAATGGTCGGTCGACCCCAAATGGGGTCCCGACCCACAGGTTGAGAACCACTGCCTTACAGCAAGGGGGCCTCAACCTTGGCCACTTTTAAGACTTGTGGACTTCAACTCCCAGAATTCCTCGGCCAGCAAAGGTAGTCTTTGATATAAAACTATTCGTTTAGTGACAAAAGCTACCACGGCACTGAAAAAAAAAAGGGATTTATGACTGTTTCTGACGCCTAACCTAACGTTGCAGCATTCCCCAGGGTCACGTGATCAAAATTCAGAGGCTTGGCAACTGACTGGTACTTATGACGGTTGCAGTGTCCCAGATCACGGGATCGCTTTTGGCCACCTTCTGACAAGCAAACTCAATGGGGAAGCCGGATTCTCTTAACAACCGTGTCACTAAGGGAAGAACTGCAGTGATTCACTTAAGAACGCGTTAAGGGACTCCCTTAACAAGAACGGTCGTAAAATGGGGCAAAGTTCACTTAACAACTGTCTTGCTTAGCAACAGAAATTTGGGGCTGAACTGTAGTTGTAAGTTGAGGACTACCAGTGTGCGAAGGTTCCTTCTACCAACACGCAAATCCACACTGTCTCTCTTTTTTTTTCCTACTAATGCCCCCCCCCCACGCACGTGGGTTACACAATCCCTGACTCACTCCCATCCACTGGGCATGATGGGCTCGGTAGTCCAGCCCTTAAAGTAAGCTGGTTCACACCGGTTGAGTTCCCTACGGCTCACTAAATAAACCACAGTCAGCGGGTTCACACAACACATTAAACCAAAACCTGTTAAACCATGTTCTGGTTGAATGCAACGTGTGAACCTAGAGTAGCAGGATGCCGAACCATCTGCGTGCAAATATCTCAGCCGTCAGCTTTTTCTCGGGGCAAAACAGCATCGGTTCTTCCATGCCAGGCTGCTAAGATGAAAGGCTTGAACTAGATTCTCCGATAGTAAACCCCCAAATCGGCTTTACAGGCTGTTTACCCAGGGACCTCTGAGCATAAACAGAGCTCCCCTCTTTTGCCCCAGAGAGCCAAAGGCAGGAGAGAAAAGGAAGGGAATTTCGAACAGGTAGCCAAGGGAGAAAGTGAAACTAAACAAGAGAGGCATCGCTCTTTCCCCGGGAAATTGCCAAAATCAATTTAGATAAATTGCAACTCCAAAGCTGTACAACTGCTTTGCCAAGTTAGTACTCACAATTCCAGCTCCTTCAAACGCAGCAGACATCTAGAGAGATGGATCCCAGGGAGGAGGAGGAGGAAGAGGAGGAGGAGGAGGAGGAGGAGAAGGAAGAGGAGGAGGAGGAGGAAGGAGAGAAATTGTGGATGGATAAAACACAACTGTTCTGGCTTGAGCAAATGCTGCTCGCATGAGTGAGCATGCTCCTCTCTCTGCCTTTGCATCCTCTCCCATGCGCTCAGAAGCAACAGCACCCGTCCACAATATTTCTGGGGTGCCTCCTCACAATCCCCCCACGGGGGTGGGGGAGGGGAGAGGACTCTCCATTCAGATCACATCTACAGAAAGGAAAAACCTCTCTGGGCTTGTTTTGCTGTAGCCTTTCCAATCTTTGCTTAAAAAAAAAAAAAGGAAAAGAGGAAGGGAGAGCTGATTTTTGCCCCAAGAAAAGACTTTAGTCAGGGGGCTGTCCCTATTTCAGGAAGACCCCCCCCCTGTTGCTGGAAGATCACACCCAGTCCTTGGGGTGGTGCAAACGCCAGGCCAGGGGCGTGGCCACTCTGCTACTTGGCTTCAGCTCCCAGATCCCTGTAGATTTATCACCAGATCCCCCCCCCCTATACCAGCATGGGAATGTAGACTTGATGGCGAAAAGCAGCCAGACATCCATCCGTCAAGTGGCTGAGCAAATTCCAGCTGTCTCAAAGGAACAGCTTCTCCCGTTGTAGGTTTGACAGACGGATGAGAGAATCTAATGATTGACGTTTCCCTAAGCAGCTTCTGTCCTCCCGTCTCTCATTCCCAACCCCAACCTGGGCGAAAATGGTAGTTAGTGCTCCATTCGCACGCCGCCTTCCTATAACAGGAAATCACCAGTTTCCTTAACCAACTCAACGCTAGTTTAACAAAGAGAAGGACGAGGGGGGACATGATAGCAGTGTTCCAGTATCTCAGGGGCTGCCCCAAAGAAGAGGGAGTCAAGCTCTTCTCCAAGGCGCCTGAAGGCAGGACAAGAAGCAACGGATGGAAACTAATCAAGGGGAGAAGCAACCTAGAACTAAGGAGAAACTTCCTGACAGTTAGAACAGTTAACCAGCGGAACAACCTGCCTCCAGAAGCGGTGAATGCTCCAACACTGGAAGTTTTTAAGAAGAAACTGGACAGCCATTTGTCCAAAATGGTATAGGGTTTCCTGCCTGAGCAGGGGGTTGGACTAGATGACCTCCAAGGTCCCTTCCAACTTTATCATCATCATCATCATCATCATCATCATCATCATCATCATCATCATCATCATTATTATTATTATTATTATTATTATTATTATTATTTTTATTATTATTTATTATTTCAGTATATCCTTTGATGCCTGGAGCATCTTTCGTTCCCCAGAGATGCTTAAAACTTACCTGGTCGTATTCTCCTGCTCCATCTGAGTGCCTTTTGGTCCCCATCACGGCCTCATCGTTGTTTCATCTCCCCCTGCTTTTTTTTTTTTTTTTTGTTTAGCTCTTGTTACAAACGTGGTTGGTTTGTTCAAGGAAGAAGTTAGTCATGTCTTATTCTGCTGAGTTGCTCTCGCACACCCAGCGCTAGGATTAAGACAGTGTTCTAAGAATGGGGGACTTCTCTTGTTGACATGGATTGGACATCACGCTCTGTTCTTCCAAGGTGGATTGCCTCCTTTTCTGGAAACTAGATAAACTTCCTTGAATATGTCATTTATTGCATTAATGTTCCTCTTTTCTGCTCTTCTTTTTCATTTAGCAAGCGAGGAATTTTGGTTAGCCTGGTTATTATGGTAGCAACCGAGATCTGTTCCTTTTTTAATAACTTGGTTTCTTTTTTCTTGGCGTACTGCATCTTTTCTTTTCTTTTTTTTTCTTTACAAAAAAATTAGTTTAAACTCCAGGGATTGTATCTGGAGGAAGCATCTCCTGAAGCGGAAGCATCAATCTGTCGATCGGCAGACGGAGCAGTTGCTAAAGAGCAATCTGTAGGAAGGTCAACGCAACCAGCGAGAGAAATTTGGAGCGGATTTGCTCAATTAGTGTGCATCAAAGCGGTTTGAGGGACTCGGGGCTGAAANCGGTCGCACTCCATAAAACACTGAATTTGTAATAGAAGGCCTGCAGAGGTAAAATCTACTGATATTGGGGGCCAGCTGCAATGGCATGTGAAAAGACCTTGGGAGACTGGATGAAAAGACGGCTGCTGAAGGAGTGGTCAGATAAGAGACAGCACAGCCCTCAGCTGGATAGTGGACAGGACAAGGGCTCAGAAGAGACCCTCCTTGCCCCACTCGCTATCTAGCTTCGGGCTATATGCTGTCTCTTATCTGACCATCCCAAAGCTTCTCTTTGTTCAATCTCCCAAGGTCTTTCCCACATTCCATTCCATTGGTCTGTTCACCACTTTGTGTTATTCATAAAAGTAATCCAAAGTGACCTTAAAATAGAACAATAATATAAAATAACTCTCAGGTTAAACTCATCTGTCGTCACCAGGATTAATTTTCTTGCATATAAAAGAGTTTCCTAATGCCTTCTTCTGAGATACGTTTTGGACTTCCAGGTCAAGCCGATCGTTTTCTCAAATTTCCGGGTGGTTCCTGTCTAACCAAGGACTAACCAGTTCAACTCTCCTTAGCTTTCTAAGATCAAGCAAGATCAGTGAGATACTGCCACCTACTTGAGAACGGAAGAGAGACACAGTTGTGCTTGAACTGCTAGGTGAGAAGGTGTCCGTGGACTAAGAAGGCGATCTCAAAGAAACGAGTATGAGTTTTGGAGCGAAACAGCAGAAGGCGGGCATCTGTTGGAGAAAATGCAGGAAGTTCTAGATGCAGCTGAAGTCAGCTTGACGCCTCCTCTGAGGACAGGTTCTCTTTTGAAGGATCCTAAGCAAAGTGACTTCTGCTAAGCATTCCCCCTCTGGAGAAGCCAGTTTTGGTTGGGCTGGAGATGCTTGAAAAAGCTAAATAAATAATTACCTCCCACGATTCTTCCAGGTGATGAAAGGGGAAGAGCCCTGTGAGAAAGGAAAAATGGCAACTCTGTCCAGCTATTTGGCATTGCCTATGATGGAAAGTAGAATAATAGAATAACAGAGTTGGAAGGGGCCTTGGAGGTCATCTAGTCCAACCCTCTGCTCAGGCAGGAAACCCTATACCATTTCAGACAAATGGCTGTCCAGTCTCTTCTTAAAAACTTCCAGTGTTGGAGCATTCACCGCTTCTGGAGGCAGGTTGTTCCACTGATTAATTGTTCTGACTGTCAGGAAATTTCTCCTTAGTTCTAGGTTGCTTCTCTCTTGGGTTAGTTTCCATCCGTTGCTTCTTGTCCTGCCTTCAGATGCTTCGGAGAATAGCTTGACACCCTCTTCTTTGGGGCAGCCCCTGAGATATTGGAAGACTGCTATCATGTCCCCCCTCGTCCTTCTCTTCCTTAAACTAGACATATCCAATTCCTGCAACCGTAGGGAGGAGGTGAGTAAGGAAGGAAGGGGTACCTTCCAGAGGAGTAAGAGGCAACTCAACCCAGATATCATGTGTGAGAGAAAGAGGATGAAGACAGCCTCTCCTCAATAGTTCCCAGAGCATATTGTAGATGCAGATAGTAGAGTCCTCAGTCTGACAGGATTTCGTCCATAAACAATTAGCTTGGAAGAATTGTGGTGTATCAATCTTGGTTTTGGGCCCGGCGGGATCTGACTTTTCAGGGTGAGGGGGGAAAAAGCAACAAGGAAGAGCTTACGAAGACTGTAGAAAACTCTAAAGCTGCTGGAGGAGGCTATGTTTTGATCTTGTTCCTTCTAGAGAATAGTCCGAATCCCCCAGGCTTATGTAAATCAGAAATACAATCCATATGTTGATGTTATATTCCTTGGTAGGCTTCCAAGCCATGATTTGTGCTCTTCTCCCCACCCCGTTCCCTTGGGCAAACCACAGTAAAAAATAAACCGTCTCCCTTCTCTGTTGCTACTCATAATTTTCCAAACCCGCACTACAGATTCAGGATACCGACAGAGGAAAATATTTGCANTGTAAATCAGAAATACAATCCATATGTTGATGTTATATTCCTTGGTAGGCTTCCAAGCCATGATTTGTGCTCTTCTCCCCACCCCGTTCCCTTGGGCAAACCACAGTAAAAAATAAACCGTCTCCCTTCTCTGTTGCTACTCATAATTTTCCAAACCCGCACTACAGATTCAGGATACCGACAGAGGAAAATATTTGCAACTCAGGGTGGAACTGTGGGTTTTTTTGGTGCTTTCTGAGCTTGGTGCTTTCCTTGCAGACCTTTCACTGATGCACTGATGAGGTTGCCTAGTTTGGCAACGAAACATCTGCAAGAAGACCATCACGACCCCACAAATTCAAGATACGAATCACCCAACACTGCTTGACAGGACGGCTGTAAACTGGGCTTGGCAAACTCAGGATCATCAGAGTAAAAAGCCGGCTGTAAGTCTGACTCTTGTCTTCAAAGCGATGGCTTTCTCCCCCAAATTTAGACCACGATATATACGATGCACTGGGATTTTCAAGCGCACTTGGCTTGAATATTTCTGTCCTTCTTCCCTTCCCTTCCCTTCTGAGCTTCTCCAATGAGCTCAGCTTTATTAACTATCCATTTCACACTGCCTTCTTTCTTCGTCTCCTCGTTCTTTTAGGAGTCCTTTCAAATCCCAGCCCCACGTCGCCCCAGACAATATCTCAGCCAGCTTCCCGTGGGGATCCACTCGCTACCTGATCACCCAGAGAGCTGTAATGGCTAGAATCTGCAAAATTAAGTTTCTCTCACTTTGATTTCCCCCCCCCCACACACCTTTTTTTTATTTCATCAATGCGGTCGAACGAGAAAAAAAAAACCCTCAAATCTGTTTGGGTTTTAGTCCTCCAGGCCTCATTTTATCGCTTTTTATGTATAAGCCACCGGTTTCAGCTGCCCTTTTCTTAACAAGGGTTCCACCTGTCAGGATCAGATCAATTGTTTTTTATGATTCACATCGGAGAGCGAGCGTGAGCTGCCCAAATTAAAACACAAGGAGCTCTTGATGTCTTTATTCTTCCGGGTTATTCAAAATGCCATCGGGGATTTTTTACACAGACACACAGAAGCCACCATAACAGGATCACCGAGTTGGAAGGGACCCGGGAGGTCTTCTAGCCCAGCCCCCTGCTCAAGCAGGAGCCCTCCTCCTGGCCTGGATTGGTTTGATCCAAAACCTTTTGGAGAAACCGTTGCAGATGGTATTTGAAGCTCTTCTCGTTTAGAGTTGAAAAACTGGCTGTGTCTGCTCAGATGGGGGGGGGAAGGCTGCCGCCCACGTCTTTCATCCCCGTAGGAAAGTTGGAGTGATTAATATGCAAAGTTGGCTCCTTGACAGGATTGTGAATTGCAAGACCATCTGTCGGATTGCTCTGAGAAACCTCCCCCCCCCAGGATGGCTGTTCCGGGGGGGGCAGAGGGGCTGTCTCCCGATTGTATGCATCCAGCTAACACAGTGGTTCTCAACCTTTTTAATGCCGCGACCCCAACCGGTCGTAAGTCGAGGACTAAACCGGTCGTAAGTCGAGGACTAAACCGGTCGTAAGTCGAGGACTAAACCGGTCGTAAGTCGAGGACTACCCAACCGGTCGTAAGTCGAGGACTTTCCCTGCCCGGGAGCGCCGTGCATGTGTGGTTCCGCCCCCTGCGCCGGCCGAGGCGTAGCTGGCAAGCGGCAGAGATGGAGCAGGCCGACCACCAGCTGGCCCAGCCCAAGGGAGGTAAGGCACCCGCCAGAAAAGGGGGGAAAAAATGGCGGACAAAGAAAATGGCGGACAGCCTTGCTTGGCGACCCCCGTGAAATGGTCGATCGACCCCAAATGGGGTCCCGACCCACAGGTTGAGAACCACTGCCCTAATCCATCTGCCAATGGTAGAGGCAGACACCTTCTGGCCCATTGAAGAGGGCTGGAATGAAACAAATAGGGCCTTAGATTTGCGAAAAGGAGCAGTTCACTTAATGTAGCAATGTAAGACTCTGCGGACGTCCAAGGTGTGCCATTTATGTTCCAAGTCATGAGACGGCTGAGGGCAAAAATCTGGCAGCACAACTTCCTGCCAAATAAATTTCAATATTATTTTATTCAAATTTACAAAATATTTTTTCTCTAATTTTATGGGGACATTCTGAAATAAAAAAAAGTAATTTAGGTAAAATGTTCATCTTTACTGCTGCAATTCTCCCCATAAAGGAGAGTTGCAAATTTTTCCATCTTTCTAAGTCTTTCTTTATCTGATTGTTTAAATTAACATAGTTATCTTCTTTGATTGTAATACACCTTGCTGTTAGCTGTACTCCCAAGTATTTAACTTTCTTCACTATTTGGATATTTACTTTCTCCACCAGGTCAATTTTCTGTGTACTAGTCATATTTTTAACTATCATTTTCATTTTATCTTTGTTGATTTTCAGTCCTGCTACCTCTCCATATTCTTCTAATATTTCCACCAGTCTTGTACCCGAATGTAGCGGTTCCTCTAAGATAAATACGAGGTCATCCGCGAATGCTTGCAGTTTGTATGTTTCTTTCTTAATATTTAAGCCTCTAATTTGGCTTTCCTTTCGAATCATTCTAGTCAGTACTTCGAGAGTTAATATAAACATTAATGGCGAGAGCAGACACCCTTGTCTTGTACCTTTCCTAATTTGGAAGCTTTATTTATTTATTTATTTATTTATTTTAACTTATATGCTGCCCTTCTCCCCATGGGACTCAGGGCGGCTCACAGCATGTTAAAACAATATAAAACATTTCCCCTATAAAAGCCAATTTGTGTCACTTCTCCATTGATTATAACTCTCGCCTCTTGTTTATCGTATATAGCTCTGAATATGTTCATAAAATTTCCGCCAAAGTCCATATAGCCTAACTGCCTCAACATGAAGTTCCAATTTACATTGTCAAAGGCTTTTTGTGCATCCAAAAACATCAGAGCTACTTGTTTTTCACTGTGAATCTCATAGTACTCCAAAATATTCAAAATTGTCCTCATATGGTTTCGAATTTGCCTTCGTGGTAGGAAACCATTTTGATCTACGTGTATACATTTGTTTAGGTATCTTTTTAGCCTTCCCGCAATTATTGCCATAAATATTTTGTAATCCGAATTTAAAAGCGATATTGGCCTATAATTATTGATTTTTGTTAAGTCCAAATTTTCTTTTGGGATCAGCACATTTGCTTCTATCCAGGATGCTGGTGTTTTTGCTTCCTTTAGGACTGCATTGAACGTCTCCAGTAAAATTTTGCCAAATGAATCTTGAAATTCTTTGTATATTTCTACTGGCAGTCCGTCTGGACCCGGTGCTTTGTTGCTCTTCTGTTTTTTTTCAATGCCTCAGTTAATTCAGTCATTGTTATCTCCGCATTCAACATACACTTTGATTCATCTGGGATTTTTGGTAGATCTTCTTTTTTAAAACATTGAAGTATTTTTTCATCCGTAGCCCACTTATTCTCATCATATAGTTTCGTATAGTAATTTTAAATTATCTTTTTCTTCTCCTCGCTTTGATGTTGTATATTTCCCTCTTCGTCCTGTAATTTATTAATCCAGCTTCTTTCTCTCTGCTTCTTTAGCTTATACGATAGTCATCTCCCTGGCTTGTTCGCATTCTCAAAGAAATTCTGGCCACTCCTTTTGTTGTGCTAGTTCTTCTTTCTCAAGAATGGACAGCTTGGACTTCTTGTGGCGAGGCTTCGCCGATGGAGGCTTTTTTCTCAGCCTCCTGCCCGGGACTGCGTCAAAGCTGTCAAAACAGCGCGGATCAGCTGTTTCGCGGCTCGGAACTTTCTCCCCGGGCGAAGGGGAGAAAGTGAATTTGGTTCGGATAGGGGTTGAGTTCCCTAGTCCCCCCAGGAATGATCCTGGGGGGATGCAGGTGTGAACTCCCCCGGAGTCTGGACCTCTTCTCCGCAGCTCGGAGTGTCTTCGCTCTTCGGAGCGAGGCTAGACGTCGCTGCCACTGCTGCTACTTTGTATCTGCTTGTGAGTAACTTTTGAACAGACGGAACCTGACAGGGGATTTTTACTTTAGTTAAATGGTGACTTTAACTCAAAGATTTTATTGGGATTTTTGCTACTTGCTATAAGTGAAAGTGAGAAGAAAATGGCCACAGAAGCGCTGTTTCTTTGTAACAAAAGGAAAACTTTCACTTTCTTTCTGGTTGTGGAATGATGCATTTTAAAGGATTTTAAAGAATTCTTCTTAAGTCAAGCTTTTTTAAAGTTAACTTTTGTTCTTGTGAGTTTTAAAAACAACTTGGCATAATGGCTTCAAAACGTACTGGAGTTTCTGCATTGCCTAAAACAGCTATCTCTTCTCCTGTTGTGCAAAGTCAACAACAAAAAACTAGATCTCCCCCACCAACACCAGCTCCTTCCATTACACTTAAAGATCTACAAGAGGCTTTAGCTAAGTCCTCATTACAGACTGTGAAACAAACAGAAGAACTTTTGGATAAGAAAAATCAGGAACTTTGTGAAAATATATCACATATTTTTGAAGGACTAGCAATTCATATTGATCGTATAGAGGGAAGGGTAGATGAATTAGTGGAGAAAATGGAAGGAACAGAGGACAGACTTGAGAAAGTAGAAGAAGGCGTGGAAATCTTACAAAATGACATGGTGATGTCACAGTACAAAGAAATGGAATTTGCCCTGAGAATTAGGGGGCTTAAGGAGGACTTACAAGAGAAACTTAAGGAGGAAATTGTTACAGCTTTGGCCCTGGTATTGAATTGCAACCCTGAGGTGATATGTGGAGAAATAGAAAAAATTTATAGAGTTAATTCCTGGGTTGCACGTCAGATAAATATACCTAGGGATGTGGTTGTTTACTTTACCACAAGAGTACGTCGTAATGAAATTATACAGCTCTTTTACCAGCAGAGATTTCAAATTGCTGCACAAGATATTATACTTTTAAAAGAAATACCTTCTAAGATTTTAAGAAGAAGAAAATACTTTACTTTTCTGGCTCAGGAGTTAAAGAAGCGGCAGATGCCTTTTAGATGGGAGATTCCTCTGGGCATTGTGGTAAATTTTGCAGGGACCAGATACAGATTAAACTCTGTACAGAAAGCCAGAGATTTTTATTTGTCGGTCCTGAAAGCTGATTTGTCACCATCATCAACATCTAAAGCACAGGAAGATTTGATGGAGCAACTTGNCCATGTCATTATCTGCAGGAGATCCTCAGAATCAACAAAAGTTGGGAGTGAATGTAAAGGAGCAAAGGATGACTCGTGCTGCTTATAGGCGTAAAGAAAGAGAGCAACAACAGAAGGAAATTGTAATATATTCACCGACTTCAGAACCAGTGGGAGGGGCGAGGCCAAAGAGATCTGCAACGATAGACTTGCAGGGAATGCTTAATAAGCTTCATAAGCCAAAGGATGGTTAAATTGATGATGCTGGAAGTGAGACTTTATTATGGAAAAGGAAGAAATTAGTTTAATATTTGATTATATGTCTGTAGAGAACTTATAGTACTTTGAAAGTCTTAAAATATTTGATAAACTAAATTACTTTTCCAGCTCTGAAGAAGGAAGTATTGACTTAAGATTTTTGTTGAAGGTATTGATTTGAGAGTGAAGAAAGTGAAGGAAAAATTTAAGAGTAAAATGTAAGAAAAAATCTATATAAAATGTTTGATAGATATTTAGATTTCTAAAAATTGTTTTGAGTTTAAATGTTGAAGGTGGATAAATTATATTTAGAGAAAGTAGGGAGTGAATAAATATCATATAGTTTTTGAGTAGTTGTATTGTTTTTACTTATTGCTTTATTAGAGTTAAAGTATGTATATATTGATTGTATTATGTTTGTTTAGTGAAATTGTAATTTAGATATGGAATGGGATGTGTAATAGTCCTGTATTTGGTTCCGGGAAGTCCAGTGGGGGTAGGGGATTAAGGGAATTATAAAAATTGATGTATTTACATTTTATAGGTAAACATTCATTGTATTGACAAGAGGAGATGCTCGGCTGGTGTCCCAAATTGTACTCGAGGAGGTGGCTAGGAAGGAGAGGGGATGTAGGTAGGTGTTAAGGAGGAAGGTGGAGAGGTTGTGGGTCAGAGGGAGGAAGGATAGGAAAGTGGATGAGGTCGGAGGCAAGGCGGGGACTGCCGAGCATCTCTGAAAATGTATTGACTTGGATTATTTTTTCTTTTTGTTTATGTACGTAAATGCATCATATTATTTGTTGTTTAATTACAAAAATAAATAAAAATTTTATTAAAAAAAAAAAAGAATGGACAGCTTATGTTTAATCACTTCCATTTGTTGTTTCAGGCTTTCATTTTGCGGGTTATGTTGTAGTTCTATTTCTAATCTTTGAAATTCCTCTTCTAAGTTTTCCCCCTTTTGTTTCTTCTTTTTATTTTCTCTTGCCATATAAGCTATAGCCCCTCCTCTCATATACACTTTCGTTGTATCCCATAAATTTTGTATGTTCATATCCTCTTTTTTATTTTCCTGGAAGAACAACTTTAGCTGTTCATCCAGCTTTATTTTAAATTCTTTGTGTTTTATAATCGCTCTTTTTAGTGTCCAATTTTTTCCCCCTCTCCACCTGATTCTCACCAGGTTGTGGTCCGCCCAAAGGTTCATTTCTATTTCCACTTCCCCCATTTCCTGCAATAGTTCTGTCATTACCCAAACCATATCTATCCTTGACCACATCTTATATCTACTCGAATAGTACGTGTATTGGCTTTCCGCTTGGTTCCTTTCTCTCCAAATATCTCGCATCCCTAATTCATCCACCATCTTAAAGAAAACTTTTGGCAATATTCTTCTAGGTCCCTTTCTTTCTTCCTTGCTCTTATAGTCTAGCTTCCTATTTATTATTGCGTTAAAATCACCCATAATACAGATGTTCTCACAATCGATCGCCCGTAGTGTATTATATAGTTTCCTATAGAATTGTTCTTGCCCCCCATTTGGGGCATAGATTCCTACTAATATTATCCGTTTTTGGTTAATTGTCATCTCCACTATCAAAATCCTGCCTTCTGTATCTTTATAAATTTGCTTGGCTAAGATTGACTCTCTGATATATATCACTACTTTTCTTTTTTTGTGCTGTGATAGAGATGCAAACATCTTCCCCAGTTTAGGGCATTCCAACACCTGTCTATGCTGTTCCTTAATGTGAGTCTCTTGAATAACTATAACATCTAAATTTCTTCTAATCAATTTATTAAAAGTTTTTTTCTTTTTTTGAGGAGAGTTTAGGCCATTAATATTCAAGGATAGGATTTGGAATTCTCCCATCATGTTTCTACTTATATCTAGTTTTTATACCCCTCGTTATTCTAGTCTCCTTTGGTTCCTCTCTCAGCTCTTGTTGTTCCCTTTCATAGTTTACCGTTTTCTCTCTCTTCTCATTTTCTCCTGTTGTCCCTCCTCTTCTGTTCTAGCCAACCTTGACTCCCTCGCTTCTTCAACATCTCTCTCTAGTTCTTCACTGCTAAAGTTTTGCTTATAAAATTCCTCTGTCTTATCTGGAGTGTCTATTCTAATCTTCTTGTCCTGCCACGAAATCAGTATTCCCTCTGGAATCAACCATCGAAAGTTAACATTATGTCTAGTCAGTTTCATTGTCAAGAAGTGGTAGGGTCTTCGTAGATCTTTAAATCTTTTCAGCACCTGCTTTAAAACAATCAGCTGTTTCCCCTTGCATTCTAATGGCTCATCTCTCGCTCTGTGAAGGATCTTGTCTCTAATCGACTTTTTAACAAACCTAACGTGAATCTCTTTAGGCAGGTTATGTCATCTTGCGTAGTTTGTGTGGATCCGATAGACCTCATCCATTTCACTCAACATTTCTTCTTTCCCTATTCCCAGAGCTTTTGCTAGTAGATCTGCCATCATTTCCAATAGATCCTCTCCTCCGTCCTCTCTTATGTTCTGAAACCATAAGTATCGGTCAGCTTTTTCAGATTCTAGGGCGATAACTGTTGCTTCTAGTTCTTTATTCGCTCTGGTTAGCTTCTCATTTATTTCTTCTACTCTTTTTTCTTCCTTTTCCATCCTTTCCTCCATCTTTTGTAATTTCTGTTCATTCTTTGCCATCTGCTGTTGGAATGATTCCAATCTTCCATCCATGACTTGCATCCGTTCTTTGAGATCGCTTGTATCGTTCCTCACCTCTCCAATCTCTTTCCTCAGTTCTTCATGATTTCTAGCCATGGCCTCCTGCATCGCTTGTAACATGACCTGTAGGTCTTTAAATGAATTAGACCTTTCTCTTTGCAGAAGCTCATCAACTGATTTTTGGCTCGATGGACTTGAGGTAGTTGAGGCAAGCTGTGCCCCCTTCTTTGCTATCCCTACCTTGGATAGGTTCGGAATATTCGTCATTTTGAATTCCACACTTCAATCAATAGAATAACCTACTTAGCTTAATTATACCTAACATAACAGTAGTATTAACAGTACAAATAACAATATAAGATAGGTAGTTAATAGCAGTAGATAAAATATCTATAATTTTAAGTATTAATTTCTGGGCACAGATTCACTATTTCTTAATTATAATAGCAATAATATATATAAGTACACAGCCTAGACAATCTGAACCACAGCCACAATTAGATCTTATCTATTACTCCAAGCAGTCCTTTGTAACCAAATGCATCCAATATCAATGAGTTCCAAGGAGAGAAAGAAAAAAAAGAAAGGGTTCCTATTTCAGCCACAAGATGTCCCTCTTGGCTTTTTTTTAACTTCAGCTCCACATAGAGAATGCGCTGTCACTTTCAAAATGTCCTTTCAAGATGTCAGCCCGTCCTTCCAAATCACCTTCTTTTTCTCTCTTCTACTGCCAATTCAATCTCATGTAGTCCTCAAAACTCTCCAGTCCCTTCTCATTAACACTGTTCTTTCCCTGCTAGCGTGTCTCTATCTCATTCCAAGTTCAATTTTGGGACTTTTTAATTTTTTTCCCCAAACAAGCCTTTCTCGACGCTTTCACGGGGGGGGGGAATGAGAAAAAAACACTCCCCCTTTTTTTCCTGGGATCCTCCTAACCTGTGCTACCCAAGGAAAAACTTCTAAAGGACTCTTCCTTTCCAGTTTCCTCCGGTTCCTCCATCAGAATCAATTCTCAGCCAGTTCCAGTTACCTGTTGTTCAGCTACTTCACCACCTACGTTGTCCTTCTGTCAAGCCTCTATGTCGGCCATTAAGGGCCATCTTCTTTCCCACTCGGTCTGCCAGGCTCTTCCCTGCTGTTGTGCTCCAGTCACCACCTGGGTTGCACTGCAGGTCGTCCTTCCTTCTCGGCTCCCCTCCGAGGAGCCGCGGCTCCAAAAAGCCAGCCCAAGCAGCTGACAAAGTAGTTGTGTTTTCCAGTGAACTTTTCAACACAACCGGTCAGCTTGACAGCCGCCCCCACCCCTGCCAGATCTGTCAAATTGACGGTCTGGCCTGTGAGGAAAGGAACGGGAGAACTGGGCAACACCGACCTGGACCCTGAGCAAAAAGGCTTCCCACGGGTGTAGGGGTAGCCCTCCTATCTGCTCTTCTGAAAAGGTGGGACATGACCTTGTGTTTATCTTTGTTTTCCATCAGATAAGGATTCAGGGCCTCACCGAATAGCTGTCCACCCTGGTACGGGGTAGCAGTCAAAACGCCACTTGGATCTGATATCAGCTCGCCAATGTTTAAGCCACAAGAGTCTACGAGCAGTGACATTGGATGCCATGGCTCGAGACGAAAATCTGGCAGCATGTAGTGATGCGTCTGCTGTATATTCTGAGGCAGCCACTAACTTGTTCAAATTGTGGTGTATTTGTACCTCTTCCGGTGGAATTCTAGCCTGGAGCTGATGGAGCCAGAGAATGGAGGATCTGGCGAAGAAGGAAGCGGAAGTAGCCGCTCTTATCGCCCATGCTGAGGCTTGGTGAGTTCTGCGGAAGGTAAGCTCCGACTTCTTGTCTTCCACCTTCAAGGCCTCCGCCATATCTCCTGGCACCGTGGAGGAAGAGAACAATGGCGTTAAGGGTTCATCAACAACAGGAACATCTAAAACCGCTGAAAGTGCAAGATCCACGTTAAACAGCTTCTTATCTGTCCCCCCCCGGGGGGAAGGTGCCTGGCATTCCCCATTGATTCTGCACTGTGCCAAGGAATAGGGGAGGACAGGGAATGTGTTGTTGGGTAAAGGTGGGTTATGAGAACACCGTACTGGCATCCTGACTAGTGGAGGGCCTGTCCTGGGGAACCCATTCCGAACCAATTTTTGTGATGCTACTCGCCTTGTGGGGCATGGATTTAAAGAGAGAGGGATTAAAGAGGCCTTTGAAAGGAGGAGGATCATGAGACAGATCTTCATCCTCTGACAAACCTTGCTCCATCTGTTCATACTCTCCTGTGAGCGAAAACCTGCTCCTGGAAGACGGAGAAGGGGAAATCGACCCCTGGAATCTGGCAAGTTCCGCCTGGGAAAGGAAGGAAGGGGCCTCTGATATTACCAACATGGATCTCTGGTGAATTGTTGAAGCTATACCTTGGGCGAAAGCCTGAGAAATCAGGACCTGTAATTGTTCCGGGGATAACAACAACTGAGGTTCTGAGGGCCGAAGCCCTGCCGCTGTGGGAGTAAATGTAGCCTCTGGTCCCAGGGGTGCAACCCTCATCGCAGATGGAAGGAGCTGAAGACCCAAGCCTTCACTGGAAGGCATCATTTCCACCTCTTCTGTCCTAGGATAAAGAAAAGGGCCTGACTCCCCTTCTGGAGACAAGACCCCTGGAGCAGTTGAAGTTGAAGTAGCATGTTGTGGTCCAAAGACCAAAGTCTCCCTGGGAACAGGAGATGTCAGGCCAGATGCAGCTATACTCTGTCACCTTTGTGCCTTGGAGAATTGTTTCTCTAAGGCCTGGTGCCTCCTGCTGGCCTCCTTCTCAGCTGCCTTAGAGGATTTTTTGACAGAGATAGCCTTGGCCTTAAGTTTACTGGCTGTCTCCTGTTTGGAGGACTTGGACTTCCTTTTCTTGGAAGTGCTGGGGGCATCTTGTGGAGTCTGAGATGCTAAGTTGTCTGCCATTGCAATCAGAGATAGTGTACTGAGAGGGATCTCAACAGAGATATCTCAGTGGTGTGCTGAGAGGGATCTCAATAGTAAGGAGCATAGTACTGCTAGTGGCAGAGCCACTGAAAGTAAGAAAAAACAGCATACTCAAGGGTTAAAAGTGGCTGCAGGACCAAATTAATGGTACTGCCCTCACACATGTAATGCTCCTGATGGCAGCAGGACCAGTAAGGGCATGGTCAGTGCTCTGGTCAGTTCTACTGTAGCGGCAAGACCAACTTAATGGTAACAGCCAACTCACAAGTAGTTCACTTAGTGACGGCAAGACCAATTCAATGGTAACAACCAGGTCACATGGGCTTCACTTAGTCGCGGCCAAACCAATACTATGGTAACTGCCAGCAGACATACACCTTCAGAATAATCCTGAGGCCTTGTGCACCAAAATAAATGGTGGCTTGCCTCTCCTTGCCTCTGCAAGCAGGCCTAGTCCACCTGAGGCTTTTTGAAATTAGCAGATAAATTGAATCAAATCCGAGAAGAACAGATAGACTGAATCAGGCACTTATGCAGTAATTAGTCCCAGTGTAAAGGCAATGAGCTTGCTGTTGTTGCATGTAGTTGTAGGCCTGATTGTTGGTCGTGCTTCACGGCCTCCAAAAATGGACGCCGCTCAGAATTGTTGAGATCTAGGGCCTTGCTATAAGTTGCAGCCAGAATGTTGCTGCCTTCCTCTGGTGACCTGATGTAAATTTAATCCAAGCAGACAAAGCAGGTTCGTTTGCCCAGAAGAGCAATCGGACCAAATCAGTCAACAACAAAAAAACAATTGCTGCCTTCCATGCAGCAAGAACATGTGGCGCCCAAACTGGCGACCGCTACCTGTGAAAATGAAAGGAGCTGCTTCAGCCGGCACCCGGGAAGGGCCAGCAACAAACTCTCTAAACTGCTTGAAAGCTCGCAAACGGGGAAAAACAACAGGCTCCCATACGCTTCCAAACAATGCAAACGGCAAGAAAAAGAGAAATGAGCAAAGGGAACGAGCGAGCCTCCATGTGGCATCCACTAGCACCTGCTAAACCGGCTGTTCTACCCGGGTGAGATTGGAGGCTCCCATTGAAGCCACAAATCCCCTAAACCGAGATTTAGTGCTGCGCTATTAAAGCACAGCGACAAGAGAAAACCACAATAGATGGGAAAAGAAACGAGAAAAAATACGACCTGATCTCTGCTTAAAGACTGAGCCAAGCTTTACCATGTCTCCTACGGGCGAAGACTAAGTCGAGACTGGGTCTCCTAGCACAGGAAGAGGCATGGCAAAGGTTGATTGACTTAGTCTCTGGGCAGGAAGACAAGGATCAACCCATCTATTGTAGATTCTCCATCGGTCATGCTGGAGAAGTTGAATATTTATAGTCTCTGCATTCTTTGTCTAAAAATCTCCTGCAACTATTGGAACTATAACAAAAAAAACTTTTGCTATCTAACTCTTAATAAGCAGTAGAGGCCTATCTGTTTATGCTCATGGCATATGGAAGACTGCAACTTGAAATATAAGAGGAATATATTGTAAAGATCCATGAATTAATGTCATATTTATGGAACAAAAACAAAGGATATGGAAATAATATACTTGGTGTACAATTGATGAATACCTGCATAGAAATGAAGGTGTATTATTATGAATTGAAGGTGCTAAAATGTAGGTCAGAAAGTGTAGGCTGATGTAATGTAGGTTGGTGAGGGTGCATATGAAAATAACAGTCCAACGTTTTGTGATAGCTGATGTTGTGGACCAGTGAATAGTGATAATGAGAGAACCACAGTTGAAAATTGTGCAATGTCCTGAATAAAAGCAATCCAGGAAATAATGTCTTTGTTAGGATCACATAAATTCTATTTGCTGAGAGCAATCTGAAAAATGAGATCTGAACAGACAAAACCATAGGCAGGGAAAGAAGTCTAATTTTACAAAACAAGGAAGTTGATTTCATTAGAGAACACAGGGAATCAATACCTATCTCTAATATAGAGCATCAAATATTTAAAGTCCTGGATGTTCTTTCAAATATTGTAGATTCACCTGGTACCAGAATCAGAATAAGTGCATGAACCTTTGGGTTAAAGCAGTAAATATATTGAAGCAAGGTAAATTTATTTATTTAGTTTTATAAATAACTCAAGGCAGTGAACATACCCAACATGCTTGCTCATATTATTTTCCCCACAACAACAACCCTCTGAGGTGAGTTGGGCTGAGAGAGAGCAACTGACCCAAAGTCACCCAGCTGACTGTCATGGCTAAGGTGGGACTTGAACTCCTGCTTTCTAGCCTGGTACCTTAACCACAAGACCAAATTGGCTTTAAGGAAAATGCAGAGTAAAATAAAATTATGTAAAAGAAATCAAACATGTAAGAGAAAAAAATTAATAGTCACATATTACTCTAAGATGGATTAAGTGGGTTATAGGCTACCCTTGATTCTGGGTCTTCTATAGCCTGATAGATAGATAGATAGATAGATAGATAGATAGATAGATAGATAGATAGATAGATAGATAGATAGATAGATAGATAGATAGATAGATAGAGCCACTTTATTCTTCCATTAAGAAATCACTGGGGAGAGATTCAGAATCTCTGAACTATCCACAATGGAGGATTGATTGGTGGAGTTGATAGAACTTACTGAGATAGCTCACATTTATTGCTGACTGAAAATCCCGAATAGACTTTTTATGTTACACAGAACAAAAGAATTTATTTATAGTTTTGATTAATAGACAGGATAGATTATAGAACGAAGAGAGTTTGTCAAATTTTGTAACTATAACCAAGCTTATAATTGTACCTATAACTGCTGTAAAGATAGAAAGCTACTTCATTCTTTTTTTCTATTTTTACTTTTTTCCTCTCTTGCATTTTAGCTTTGTTTCTTTCTTTTCTTTTTCCTTATTTATTATAAGATTCTTACTTATATTAGTTTGTATTAATTTTTATCTTCCTTTTTAAAATCTTTAGTAGAAACATATGTAAAAAATCCGTTTACTAAATACTTTTGCTTAGCAGTCCTAAGGAAGAAAAAATCATGGTTTTGTATATGTATGTGGCCTGGTTTTTACAGTTTGGTGCCATTGGACTCCCAGTGACTCTGGGTGGTTTACAAATTGTTAAAAGCATTTAAAATATTTAAAAACAAGAAATAATACCAAAGAAAAGGTACAAAGATGGCAAAGATAACAAACCAAAATGACTTTTCTTCTTTGATGAAAAATTATGCCTAACATAATTTGTGTTTGTTACAATGTTGAATCTATACCAGATAAAATAAATTCAAAAGGAACTTTGTTTTTGGTTTGCTGAATCTACTTAAAGGGAAAAAGCAATGGATCACAAACTTGCACAAATATCCACAGTTGTCTGCCAAGTCATATTTTGTCAGCAATGACAGGTCACATGACCATTGCCTTGGGTCAAATTCATTGTTACCACAATATCTCAGCACTCCAGTCAACTCAAAAAACAAGAAGTCAAAATGAATTTGTTCCCTGCTCCTATTTTTGGACTGAAATTAATTCCAGTTATTTCATTGGCCATCATTGTACCAGAATCTGAAATATATAAAGTATTATAAATGATCACACTGAACAATAAGATAATGCACATTTAAAAAAGAAAACAACGTGAATTCATTTGAAGAAAAGTCCAGGTTTTCATATTAAGAGTTCTTTAAGAACTTTAGCAGTGTTTAAGTGTTCCCACCTTCTAAATCAAGAATATTTGATTTCTTGGGGGACTTCCGGTGGCAGGCGACTTCGCTGGACGCAGCTGTTTGCTGCTCCCGCCTGTTTCCACGTAAAAGCCGTTTTGACAGCCTGCATCAGCTGTCAAACGGCTTGATACCTTTCCCCTGGGCATAGGGGGATAGGTGAGCTGCCCGAGGTAGGAGTTGAGTTCCCGAGTCGTCCCTTGTGGACGATGTAAGTGAGAACTCCTCCGGAGCCCCGGGCTTCTCCGCGATCCAGGACGCCTTCGCCGTAGCGAAGCTAGAAGCCGCCGCCACC
>NW_015386633.1:155899-172859 GCF_001527695.2 Protobothrops mucrosquamatus | reverse complement strand
GTATCCTGGGATTAGGTTTGGGAAGTCCGGGGGGGTGGGGGGTGGGGGGTGGGGCTTTTATTATAGCATTGTGATGTACTTGTGATGTGTTTTTTTTTATGATGAAAATAATAAAAATTTATACTTGAAAAAAAAAAAAAGAATATTTGATTTCTTTAGGATTTTGCATTTGTGTATAGATAACCAGAATGCAAAATATATATTCAGTTTTCAAAGACTATTGCCTCCAGAAAGTCTTGAGGTGCTGATAAAGACAGTTTCATCCACAAAAATTTCTTTTAGAACTATATCATGCCTACAGTTACTTCATCTCCAGGTCCTCACAGAAGCTGATACCTGTAAAGTCAGGTAAGGGGACTATAAAATCAAAATTGCCTTTTTCAAAAGTTCTCCAACTTTCAAACAATCTTGTCACTCTTCCTTCCTGTTACAATAAAGAGACAATTCTATTAGGGTTTACTAGGAACTGTCCAGGTCCTGAATACTTTGCCCTTAGTGGAATTAATTCAAGCGCCAACTTGAGAGACTAATACGGGACTAGCTATGTTAACTTCCTCTGTGAATATTGTTCCCAATAGAACAGAAAAGGCAAAAGACATTTTAAAAAATTGATGGATGATCAACAAAGCATCCTTTCTGAAACAAGGGTAGTATAGTTAATGCTGGATGTTTACATTCATGACTGGCTTCATTTTTTAAAAATATATTATATTTTAAATATATATACTTACAATGAAAATTGATTAATAATGGATGAACATGAAATTTTCTCTCAGTTACTTGTTTCCCAGTGGATGTAGAACAGGAGTAGCAGAAATGTTTGTGGCAGTTATTGTTAATGTTGTATTTTAATACTAGAGACTCTGCCCTACTAAACAGATATACACAGACATGCATGGGCACATGCACACACTTTTTCCAGCAGTAAAATTATCTGTGGTACTATAATAAGGTGGACTGAAAGGTATATTGATTTCCTACTTGGAATTTAACTGAAATAGCATATGGGATGGATGTTTTCATGAAAAGTTGAATTTTTGAATGCCTCATTCACACAATCTGCATATGAATGGAAATTACACTAATCATGTAGACATGCATATAGCTTTCTGACATGCTCCACATTATACATTAAAGGTATCTGCACTGCTTCTCTACAGATAGTAGGCTTATATTTATATGTGCAAACACATATATACATATGTTCAGTCAACTGGAATCTATTTTTTTTTTACTATTATAGGAAGTCAACTAATGGATTGATTTAATAACTTCACTTAAAAGAAATCAATGTTCATTTGTTTCTCCCTGGATTCAAAATGGGATGATATACTCTATGTTTTTAAAATCATGTCAAATTAGATTTATTGTTATGATCAGTTATATGTGCTTTTAAGGAGAAAAGTGCCTGTCAGATAATTTAGGAAAATGTTAAAAAAATCTCCAGAGAGGTTCCACAAAGTTAATCTTGAATTCTATTCTAATAAAAATCCATCTCAGTTATATAGTTCTAAAATGGAAGAGATGACTTTGAAATTTTTATGTAGTGTTGTGCTTACCACTTACCACAGTTCACCTTATTAAACTATGCCATGTGCTTTAATTAATAATATAATTGTCAAATATTCAGAATAGTTGACACCATTATACTTGTGGTCTTTGGTCTCCTTAAGAGGGTGAACATATATTGTCCTTTTTATTATTGTTATATGGTAATTGTTTTGTTTGCTTCCATTTATAAATGTCTTGGTAATGGAAGTAAATTTTAATATTATCATTTAGTTGAGCTTCTATGGAAAATCTCAATTGGCTGTCTCCTATAGCAATTAGTAAGAAACACATTAAGTTAATCTACAATGAAGCAGTAATAGTGATAGATAGTACAGCCTAAATACTTTTTGTAAAAGAAAGCTCTATCACAGATAGAATATACATTTGTATCTTGATGATTAACTATTTATGTTTGTTATAAATCAGCAAACATTTTTGGTTTCCATCTGGCTACCAATAACAGAAATAAAAATTACTTCCCTTACCTCACCATAACTTAGAAAAAATCTTAGGATGATCAGGAACATTTACTTTTGTGGAAGATGATTGAATTATTTATCTGTAACTTGGATTCTGAAAGTGATCATGAATCTATCCAAATATGTTCAACCCCTGATGAAAATTGAGGATGAGTGAAATGAGTTAACTAAGCTAACATCCATATTTGACAAAGCTGTTTCAAAGGAAGGTATGTCAAAGCAATAAAACAGCGGTTCTCAACCTATGAGTCGCGATCCCATTTGGGGTCGATTGACCATTTCACGGGGGTCGCCAAGCAAGGCTGTCCGCCATTTTTTTGTCCGCCATTTTTCCCCCTTTTCCGGCGGGTGCCTTACCTCCCTTGGGCTGGGCCAGCTGGTGGTCGGCCTGCGCCGTCTCTGCCGTTTGCCAGCTACGCCTCGGCCGGCGCAGGGGGCGGAACCACGCATGTGCGGCGCTCCCGGGCAGGGAAAGTCCTCGACTTACGACCAGTTGGGTAGTCCTCGACTTACGACCGGTTTAGTCCTCGACTTACAACCGGTTTAGTCCTCGACTTACGACTGGTTTAGTCCTCGACTTACGACCGGTTGGGGGGTCGCAGCATTAAAAAGGTTGAGAACCACTGCAATAAAAGAATGCTCTCTAATCCCCAACAGGCAGCAATGCTTTAGTAGCTCATAGGATACCTTGGGTGATACAATGAACTATTTTGACAATTCTTGAGATGATAATCCCTATCCCTGAGATTACTCTCCATGCATGAAAAACTATTCTTCCAGAATTGGGCAGACAGAATAAAGATTCAGTGCAGATAGAAAGAAACAGTACTACAAATAGTGGGAATATGCAGTGATTATTGAAGGGGTATTAACAGTCCAAGAAAAAAAAAGTTAAAATGTGCTACCCTAAAAGAAAGGAGATATAGCTGTAGAAAGAATGAAAAACATCAAAGCATGAACTCAATTTCCTCTTTGGAAAGCCAAATAGGGCAGACCAATTGGCTCAAGGCATGCCCTGATGATTTGTTTTTCCTGAAAGGAAGATAAATTAGATGCAGTATGCAGTGACAGAGATAATAAGAGAGCAAAGATTTGTGCAGCATTCTGTTCTAAAAAATACCTAAACAATTCCAATATTATTGAATCATCCAAAGAAAACTAAGTAACTATTCCATAAAAACAAAGATGAGCTACTACTGATTTCCCTGCATAATCCTATTTACTAAACCAGTGACTTTGATGGTTAAAAAAAGACACCTCCAAATAGTGCAGAAAAACATTACATAATGGTAAAAACAAAACTGGGAACATTAATACTATGCCTCTTTAAAAAGCCCTGAGTATTACTAACTGAGCAATCTCATAACACTAAAATGTAATTGCAATCCTTCATATCAGCAAAAAAGTATAATTACTCCCAGTTTATAGGTAGTACATTGTTCTAAAAACAAGTGTGCATGATAACTATTACCATTTCTCTAACTTGTAACAAATTAGAGGAAGAGATAGAAGAAAATGGCAATGTATTCATCTTGCAGATTCACTAAATTCACTTAAAGTAAAAAGTGGGTGATTTTTAATTCTGTAATTTAAATATACAATTTAAATATACAATTTAAATATACATTCACTGTGGTATCCAAAGGAGAGAAAGTTTAATACAGTACTTTGGGGGTGAAGATAAGAAGAGAATCTGTCCTGATATCCTGATAATTAATATTGTGCCAGCTAGTTTTGGAGTTATGCTGTTAATGTGAAGCTCACATTTTGGATAAGCTGAAATATTCTTGTTTTTTGAGACCTGGAAACCCTCAACCAGTAATACACTGGGATTACTTTTTTCTCTAGAGAGGCTAAGCTATTGACACACAACATGTAACATAATATAAACTCCAAGCATAGTGACCTTCAGCAGGTCTTTCATGCATTATCTCTTGGGGAAACAGTTCACCCTGAAGACACAGCATAATGTCTCTGAGACTGTAAAATTTGCAGCATCTGCAAGGACAGCTGGTTTGGTGGCTAGAGCATCTGCCTTATTTGGATTATGACAAAATACATCACCAGAGAAGCTCTGTGATTGTGACTCAACTCACAAGGAAATGGAGCTGTATTAGTTCATTATATAATGAAACATACAATGTTAACAGCAGTTTATTTTTCAGATTTTCTTCTATGAAGCTGTATAATAAAAGTAGAACAAACTCTATTTATTTTATTTCAATTCCAGTCAAGAAAGAGAATATTATATAAAACTTCATAGACAGACAGAAATTGGCTTAAAACAAACTTTAAACTATCTAAAATGTTTAAAATGTTATATAAAAGCAGATAAAGTGAGCCAGATTAAGCTCCTAAGCACAGTGAGAAATCAGATTGAGAAATCAGATTGAGCTATTCACCTCCCAGCAATTAAAACGAATGATTGCACTTGGCCATAATGCGTGATCGACTTGAGGCAAGAGAATATCATTTAATAGGCTAACAGAAAGGCCATGTGGCTCTTCCGAGTACTAAAGAAAAATAAAAGGAAGCCAAAACTATGATCATCATTTGTATGAGCCAAATATGGTGAAGGCTAATTAAGACAGGTGGTTTGTAGCCTAAATTGCAGAAAATAGGGAGATTAATATTCAAACTGTTTATCCAAAAGTTCTTTGCTGAAATAAAATGAAACCCCAGAGAACAATTTCTCATGGGCCCAATAACAAGAACAAACTTTAAGGTGGTCCATGACAAGAATTTTGTGCACTTATTTATTTTTTATTTACTCAATTTATATAGCACACAAATATTCTGGGCAGCTAACAGATTTTAAAATGATAAAAACCAAACAATATCCAAACACAAGGAAAAACATACTATGACATCCAAGGAAACCAGCAGCCAAATCCATCTGGGCTGAATAAACCCATAAGCCTGGGAAAAGAGCCAGTTCTTAAAAGCGCCCCAAAAGGCCAATGGGGTTGGGACTATTCTAATGTCAGTGGGCATAGTGTTCTCGATCGCAGATGCTGTGACACAAATAGACAACAAAATAAATATTAAGTAGAAACAAAAATGAAAGCAGGTATAACTATTGAAAGTTTTATAACCAATAAACTAAAATTTTGTCACACTCAAAGTAACAGAACTACTGTATATTGATCAGGCAGTAGCAACTGTACACAAAAAAGATCTGAATGGCCTGTAAATTTTACTAAAACAGATGTTATGAAATGTAATTCCACATCTTTAAAAAAGAGCAATAAAACAGAGCATGAGCTATAGATTCTGTGGTCCTTTCACTTCAAGGTTAATAGGGGAGACATGATAGCAGTGTTCCAGTATTTGAGAGGGTGCCACAAAGAAGAGGGGGGTCACATTATTCTCCAAAGCACTAGAGGTCAGGACAAGAAACAATGATTGGAAATTGAACAAAGAGAGAAGCAACCTAGAATTAAGGAGAAACTTCCTGATAGTGAGGACAATTAACCAGTGGAACAGCTTGCCTCCAGAAATCATGGGCGCTCCATCCCTGGAGATTTTTAAGAAGAGGCTAAACAGTCACTTGTCTGAGATGGTATAGGTTCTCCTGCTTAAGTGGGGGGGCTGAACTAGAAGACCTCCAAGGTCCCTTCCTATTCTGTTCTGTTCTGTTCTATTTTAAAGTCTTAATGTCTACAAATATTTTAAAATTTTCCCCTCCCAAAACACCCACTGGGAGTAGATTAAAATGTGCTAAACCTAGAGCTTTTCTGAATGTGGAGTTCTTTGATTTAGGTATCTTAGTCGCTAAAAAACCAAAATGAACAGATATATGTCTCTAGGAAAGGGCAGACTATTACAGATATAAGTTATGCAGGCAGTGGATTTCCTTGCTTCTGTGCATTTTAAATGATTCCCTAATTGTCTCAAGAGATAAAATGGTGGTAATGAATAATGAATAACTACCTGCTATTTGCATTGGAACAAAGTTCCACCAATACCTTTCCCCCAAATGTAAAAGAAGGATTTTCTTAGGACTTCAGAATGAAGGAAAGTTTAATTTTTTCCCATATCCATTCTGAACCCATTAATTATCAGCCTCCCCTCCACCAACTTAATGCTATTTCCATTTTTTAAAACCTGTAAATTATGTACAAGGTACTTTTAAAATTACTGTACAGATAGTTTGACCTTTGCAAAGTAATAAATTAGATCTCCACAACTTGTGACCAATCAGTGAATATTGGTTATTTATCTGAATCATTTATATGCTGCCCATTCCCATTTTGGTGCTATGGATGGCTTACAACAGTAGGTTAAAATCCATTAAAACAATGATTAAAAATGCAGTAGAAATACAAACAATATACTACAAGTCACAGCAACTGGAAAGTCTATAGAAATGGAGCAAAATAAAGTTGAATTGAAATTGCATAAAGTATTAAACAAGAGTGCTTCACAAAGCCCACTGCATCCAAAAAGCACCCCTGATCAAAATGTTAGAGAACGTCTGTCCTCCAGAAGAATTCATACATATCCTTCAAAGGCTTTCACTGGTTATCAGTATATCAGTGTCCATGCACAAAAAATACTGCTGCTGCTGTTTTAATGTTCTGAGTATTACATTCCTACACTGTACATCAGGACATTTCCCTTTCAAATGCTTTGTAATAACATAGTAGAAATAATGTGCTATACATCAAAATATGCTTTTAGAACAGCATACAGGTATTCCTTGAGTTACAAATGTAATGGAGCCTGCCCATTCCATTCATAACTCAAGGATTTGTAGGAGTGAATCTTGTACCTTGAATGCAATCACTCCCTGCTTTCGCCCACACATTTGCTAATCAAATGTGTGGTTTGTTAAGTGCACATGAGGTATCTCAGGGTGGGGAAAGCCATGGGGGGCCCCCAAGGCCTCCCTGACCCAATAAGATACCTCATGCTTCCCCCTCCCTTCCTGCCACACCGGATTCACTTACCTTGCAAAAATCTGTCTCCTCTCTGCCGCTGTCTCTTTGCCTTTGAGAAAGAGGAGAGTCAGCTTGGAAATGCTTTTTGCTTTTTGCATCGAGAATGTAAGTTTCTAGGGTCTGTTTGAAGTTGTGCGAGATCACGGACCCCAGAAACTTTCATTCTCGGCACGAAAAGTGTTTGCGGTGCTTGTCTCCTGCTTCTTCTCTGAAAACCTTTCTGCCACCACTATGGCAGGGACACTCCCTGCCCACTAAAATCTGCTGCAGACAGAGCTCCTTCATCAAGCCATTCCATGGCCGGAGCTGGGAGGGTTGCCATGGAATTGGAGTTGGCCAGGTGCAGGAATCAACGCCGTCTGTGGGCCAGGTGCACTGCTCACTCATGTGCACCGGCCTTACTGTTTGAGGGCAGGAACAAAGTCTTCAACTGAGCAAAGAAGCACCATGGTGCCAGGCCCTTGCAGCCACGTCCAGCTTGCTGGAGCTTGCCATGGTGGGGGAGGAATGAGATCTCGTTGTCCCGTGGAGCCTGCTGCCGCTTAAGAAGGGAGGAGGAGGAGAAGAAAGGTGAGGCTTTGTGCCGGCTGGCTGGCCAGGCAGTGAATAGGTTGGGCAGGTGGGAGCTGGCTACGTGAGGAGGGGGGATCATAAGCAACTGGGCCTTAGTGCTTGAGGGCAATCTTGCTGCTGTGCCTCCGCTTTCTTCAGCTCAGATGGAGCGGGAGCACTCAAGCTGCTGGCAGCGGCAGCCACCTGAGCAGCCATGATCCCCCTCTTGCAGAGAATGGGTGCCTGAACTTGTGCAAGATCACAAACCCCAGAAGCTTCCATTCTCAATGTGAAAAGCATTTCCAAGCCAACTCTCCTCTCCCTCAAAGGCAAAGAAAGGAGACAGCAGCAGAGAGGAGACAGATCTTTGCAAGGTGAGTCCAGTGGGGCAGGAAGGGAGGGGGAAGCAGTTGTAGGGAATGGGGAGGAATATGGTGAATGTTGCAGAGCCTCTGAGGTCATTCATAATGTGGTGCTGCAACATTTGTAATTTCGGGACTTGTTCATAAACACTAGGGGGCGCTTATCATGTAACTTCGAACAGGCAGTAAGTGAACATTCATAACTCAGGGAGTATCTGTACCTGATTTTAGCTTCACAACTTTAATTTCAGTGATTGCTGCAAGATGTCCTAATAGCCCAGGGTTGAGAAACACTGGATTAGACAAAGAACTTTACCTGGTCTATGAAGAATGTAGGTGACACCCATTATATAGTTGAGTACTTCCCAACCTGCTATCTTCAAGAAGGACTCTACTATGAAGAATATTGGTCAAGAAGTTAGGTAAAAAATGGACAAAATACTTATCAAGTGTCTGAAAAGTATACAATAATTGCTAATTCATATAAAAAGATAAATTTGTGAATAAAAGTATGGAAAAAGGGAGAGTTAAAAATACTAATAGTGTAGTATGGTTATACAGTAAAAAAATATTCTTGAAATAGAATGAAAATTACATAAATAGCCCAAAATTGTGATTTAAAATCACTATCTATCAATAATAATATAATTTATCTGTGGGTGTATTACATATATCTATGGAGGAATAACCATAAAGTATATGGTATAAGTAACATTGCAATGTGGTTATTGCTTAAATTATCTTCCAAAAGCTTTGTGGCATTTTGCAAATTAAATTTGTTCTCCATAAAAATTAGGCTGTGTAATCTTCCGCAGAGAAGAACAGAAGAAATTTGTTGGCTGTGGTCTAATTTATGTATAACAAATTTATTAGTAATTTCCAGTTACCACAGTCTAATCAAATGTAATAAAACAACAGTCATGCATGTAAGAACTGTGTAAATCTCCATTTTGAAAGTCAATTGCAGAAACGGGATGCACCAAATAAGATCTCCTACCACTACCTTTTGCATTAGGAAAAAAAGCTTCCAGTTATTTCAGTTCAAACCTCTTTTCTACTGCATATAACAGGAAATTGAATCATAAACACATGGTTCATGATTCAGGGGTACATGATTGGAGGAAGGAAATTGTTAAATCCCTTAACCCCACAGTAAATATTCTGGCTTGAATAAATCCTGTTCCTTCCTCTAGTAGTATATACTTCTGTATTTATTGGTTTATCAGACTTGTATACTGCTTGAGCCAACAACTCTGGGTGGCTCACAACAATCAAAACAGAGAAATCACCATAAAAACAATTAAAAAGAAAAAATGAAAGATACAAGATGGCAAGAATGATAGAATGGATAGAAATAAAGCAAGGAGTCTTACTCTTCTTCACCGAAGGTCTGTGTGTTGTTTCAATTTATTTTGATAAATATATTCATACAACTGATAATGATATGGGTGGAGTTATGGTAGTATGATTCTTTGACTGCAATTTTAAACATATCCAGAAGTAGATCCCTTTCAACATTAAGTTTGTTAGTCCTTTCTGAAATCCATTGACATGCCTATGAAATAATCTATTGGCCCACACAATTTCCAAGGTCATAAAGAGATATTACTGCTATGAAGTTGCTTGTATGCAGCCATTAAATTATCTGATTTCAGGCAAAAAATAAAGTAGTACATGCTGGCTGCTTGGGGGATGATAGAAGTAAAGGAAATGTCTTCAAAAATTTAATATTGAAAGAGAAATTTAAATTTGAATTTGCTGCAGTGGAAATTTTCTGAGTGGAGAAGCTATGATGGCTGGGAAACAGGAAAGGAGAGAATAAAGACAGGAGGTAAGATAAATACGTAGGCAAAAATTAGCTGGGTCTTAGAGTGGGAAAGGAAGAAGACAAACTATAAAAAAATAGGTGTAAGAGGAAATGGCTAGCCAGGAAAGACATGTTGAATTGGAAAAAAGGAAAACAAGCTGAATAAGATAAGAGGAAAGGCACACTGAATTGAAAAACAGGAAAGAACCTATTGTTCCAGAAGGGGGACATCCACAGAGTTCAAAATAACCATTTAAATGTCTAATTTTTCTTATTATTATTATATATGTGAATATGATTTAATATGTTAGCAGGAAATGTGTAAGAGGCAGACGGAAAGAGTGTGACCTCATAGTACTTCAGCCAATGGGGAAAGAGGAGGGATGTGCGGCTGGGCCAGGGATGTATAAAGAAGGAAATATTTTGGGTTGGAACTTTGGAGAGAACCAAGCTTTGATAGCTTCTCTCCCCACTTATTGCAATAAATGAAATAAAAGGCCTTCACTGTGTCTTGCTGGTTATTGGTCAGGTGAGCTTGCCTCTGGTCATGAAGGAAAGTAGCCAGGAGCACATAACAGCCTTGGGGGCTCCTCCGGGATTTGCATCCGTTCCATCTTTGGCAGCCGGGGATATTTGAAAGGGGAGTGCGCCCCTGGGTAAGTTTTTTCCAGCCGTAAGGTCGAATTGCCCCTGCTCAAACAAAGACGAATCGGAAATCCCGAGACAAAAAGCCAGGACCCAGTGAAAACCTAAGGGAATGTAGGCCGACTCAAGGAAGGACTTCAACTCAGCCTGACAGGTAAGCTACCAGAGGGGTATCTAGATACCAGAGGGGTATCCATGGCAATAAGAGTTTGAAGAGGAGGGATGCCTCCCTGGCCAGTGTGCCAGCCGATAAGGAAAAAGAGGAAAGTATTTACATTCCGGAATGAACCCCCTTAGGGAGATGGGAATCCCTTAGGGAAAATGTTGAAGTATTTTAAGTCAATGCTTTAAACAAGGCATTTGGACAGAGGAAGGATGATACATTACAGTATATATCTGACCTAAGTACATGTTTGGCCAGCCAATAAATTAAATTGGGCTTCTCAGCTTGGTTTAGAGCGGTGGGGAATGGATAGGCGGTGGTTAAGGTCCCCCATTACATTTCTATCAGAAACGCTCCTTGCATTTCCCCACTGCCTGGAGAACAAGCTACAAGTTGCCCCAAGAGAGTAAAAGTGGAAATTTAAAGGGAAACAAACCTCCAAAGGTCTGGAAATGATGTTTAATGGTCTCTGTGTTTGTGTGTTTGTGTTGACTCATTTCTAAAGACCTGGGGGAGGGGGGGAGAGACCCTCTAACAGTAATATACAAAACAACAAGACCTTATTCCAAAAGGAAATTTGGGGAATGGAGCTCATTGGCTTTGAAAAAGCTCCTTGAAAATAATAATGATTGTTTTGCCTGGGGTGAAGTATTTGGAAAAAAAATTGTGTCTGGTGTAAATGCAACAAAGAGTTAAGAAGGCTAGTTTCTTAGTAGTTAGAAGGACAATAGAAGGTGTTAAAAGAATGGAAATAATCAGATGGAAGAGAGGGAGAGAGAGAGAGAAAGAAAGGAGCTGTGTGAAGTTTTATGCCTGGCCAGGATGAAAGGCGAGAACTCTGATCTGCTATTTTGTGTGAAAGAGTTAAGTAGAAAGCTATGTGTTTCTTGAGGTTCCTATAGTTTGGAAGGTAACAAGAGAGGGGAAAACCTCTCCAAGGGGAAAAAATTGTCTCCCCTAACAGCTTTTGAAATCAGGCAATTTAGGAAAGAATTGCCCAAACCAATAGAAGATCCTACTGAAGTAAGAAAACAAGGTAGAAATGTTTTTAGGACCAATGGAATATTCATGGGAAGACAGTTTCTGTCTACATGTTTGTTTTTTGTTTTTTAAAGAACAGAAATTGGGTAAAATTTCCTGACTGTAAGAATAATTAATCAGCGGGATAATTATCTCCAGAAACTGTGGATGCTTTATTATTGGAGGTTTTTGGGAAGAGGCTAGAAATTGATAGGGTTTGAAATGGATAGAGTTTCTTATTTCAGTAAGGGGTTGGACTTGAGCAGGGCTTTTCAACCTTTTCACCCATTGTACCACTTTTAGGATATGGCAACATCCGAGTACCACCAGTTGCCTAGCAAAGTGTCAAAAACTTGATGATAAAAAAAAAAGGAAAAAAGTGATAAAGTACAGGTAGTCCCCGACTTTCTTTATTACAACAGTTCGCTTAGTGACTGTTCAAAGTTACAATGGCACTGAAAAAAGTGCCCCCCCAAGCCACAGCCTGCCCGCCCGGCGGCGCTCTTCCTCCTGTCTGAGGTTTTCATCATTGTGAGCATTTCTGTTGAGGATTGGCCGTGGGAGTGGGGTGGGGGGTGTTTGGTTTTTATTCCCACCGTCTCCTGGGTGGTTGCAGCAGGTTTTGGTCACTTCACATGACCCTGGGACACTGTAACCATCATAAATATGAATCAGTTGTCAAGCATCTGAATGTAAATCACAAGACCCTGGAGATGCTGCAACATTCCAGCTGATTGGTGCTTCTTCTGGGCTCAGCGGAAGCGCCAGGATCAGTGCTGCTTTCCAGCTGATTGGTGCTTCTTCAGGGCTCAAGCAGAAGCACCAGGATCAGTGCTGAGCTCCAGCTGGAGTCTGGCGCTGATCCTGGTGCTTCCGCTGAGCCCTGACAGCCCCGAAGAAGTGCCGATCAGCTGGAAAGTGGCACTGATCCTGGTGCTTCCGCTCAGCCCTGCAGCTGCAGCCATCTTTCGCTCAGGCTTGTGCGGTGCTGCTACTGGTTCAGCTCATTCCCCTCCCCCGCTACTTTTCTAGGATGGTCGCGTACCATCTGCCAGGTGCCAATATACCACAGGTGGTACCCGTATCACTGGTTGAAAAGCCCTGGACTAGAGGACCTCTAATGTCCCATCCAAATCTGACATTTTGTTTTTGTATGTGTAGCATGTTTTAGTGATTTTCCTGCATTTTAGTTTGGATTTATCCTTAATAATGCATTTGAGGGTATTCTTGTCAAAGGAACAATCCTATGATGTTTTATTTAACATCTGATAAATATATCTGTCTTTGGGACTCCTTGCTGCATACTATGTGTGTTCAATTTGTTTTCCTTTTCCTTGGAGCCAAGGAGGGGAAGGTAAACCTTTATAGAAAACCAATTTGGTTTCAGGGTTATAGCCACAGGCTGCAAGGCTGGATTTGAGTTCAAATCCTGATTTGGCCATGAGGGATGGCTGAGTGTTTTGGGGCTGGTTTATTTTTGTTCAGCCCTAGGAGGGAGGTTTTGGCAAGCCACTTCTGTAAATGTTATGGCAATTTTCCTCCTGAGGGCTGTTTCAAGTTCTCTGAAAGCAAAGTTTTGTATAAATTTTTACTCTGTCTGGTTTGGTGAGTGGGGGAAGGGGGGAGACAATCTTTTGTCTTCTTAGCTATTCTGTTGTTCTTTGATGTGCTGCCACAAGAGTGATTTGAATATTATCTGCCTGAGACAAAAGGCATTCCAGAAATGTTGGCCCAATACTGATCGGTGAGCCTATGTGCTTTACCTTTTAAAATCCTGAATGTGTTATTTACAATAAGTTTATTGAGTTATATTTTTGTAACATGGTATCTAATCAGGGTGAAAGGGGGAGGAGAAAGAAAAATGTGACAATTTTTTGATAGAGCTTCCACGGACAAGTATAGTCTATCTGACATAGGACAAATGATTTTTTTTCTTTCTTTTCTTTCCTCCACTTTTAGCTGTGGAAGCAAATACGTTCTTATGTAGCTTCCCAGTTTTGTAAGATCTTATTCTGGGAATTATCAAGAAATGGGAAAGCAACTTTTTGGCAGAAGAAAGGACTGAGGGTGTTTAGCAAATAAAGCGCAATTGGTATGAGAGGAGGTAAAATATCTAGGATATATTATAGTTGAAGGGGAAAGGAAAATAGATAGTAAAAGGATTGAGGTTATAGTAGATTTATAATTACCAAACAATAAAAATGGCATTAAGGGAATTCTGTGGTTATCACAAGGTACTGCAGGAATGGTGATCCAAAAACTATATGAGGGGAGTAATTCCGGAATTAAAGCACAGGTAGAAATGTTTTTGAAATTCTATGCTACTCTTGGAATTTATGGGATAGCCCAAAGGGCCACAGAGAGATGTTTGATATGTAAAAGGGTTAATAAAGGGTTAAGGCTCCCAAAGGAGGGAGACCAATAGCTATATGTAGAACAAGTACTGGAGTCTCTGTCTTCTCTTTGACAGGAAGGCTTGGTGGCACAAACAGTTCCTTTGGAATTTCCAGTCCATAAGATTCAGCCGGGACAGTGGTTGCTGATTCGTAAATGGAAGGAGGAATTTCTACAACCAAAAAAGGGAAGTTCCTTATATTGAATTTGCTATCTGGAGGACTGAGAAGGGTTGGATTCACTACACACGAGTGAAGGTGGTGACGGAATCTGAAAGAGGTTGGATGGTTATTCCAGGACAAGGACTGAAAGCCATATTTAAAAGGACTTGAATGGGTAGTGGACCAGAACCCCTACCTATTTTGAATATCTCTATTAGAATTTCAGGTGACTCCAGATGAAGAACAAAGATGTTGGTGGTGACTCATGAGAGAAGTAAAAGTGGTTTGTTACAAATAAAATGAATAACTAAGACAGAAGTCATACCATTAGAAACTGAAAACGTAGAATTGTAAATTGTAAGAATTAGATAGTAAATGTATATTTTTTGTTATTGTCACTGTGATTGTTGTAGCTGTTATTATTGTTGTGATTGTGGATCAATTTGTGGGTGTGAAATATTGTGAAATAATCATGAGGGGTGGATTCTAATTCCAATATTACTGAAGACAACACACCAGAGCAGCCTGGGAAATAAAGGTAAAAATTTGTTTGTGGGATTTAAAGGTAGATGACAATCATGAAGCAGTAATGGATATTGCAAAAGGAATCAGGAAAGTGGCTAAAGCTCCTGAACAAAAGTATGAAAATATATGGAGCGATTGGGGTTGGTTAACTAATTGGTTTCCCAACACTGAATGGTTAACACAAAAGTTTCTTGGCCTAATTTTTTTTAGTGGTTTTAGGACTTATGTGTTGTGCATGTCTGCGATGCAGGGCTTTTTTTGTCATAGAACGCCAGGAGTTCTGGCACCTTTTTTTTTTTTTTTTTTTTTACAAAAAAAGCACTGCATTCCTTTATGTGCATCTCCTTTAACCAAAGCTGTAGGAAAAGCTCTAGGAAAGTCTTAGGAAAAGAAGAAGTTATATAGTTAATGGTTATAAGATTTTCTAAGCATGATAATGAAGACCTTTCAGTATAATAAAAATTAAAAGGGGGGATTTGATAGAAGTAAAGGAAAGGTCTTCAAAAATTTAATATTGAAAGAGAATTTTAAATTTGAATTTGCAAAAATTAGCTGGGTCTTAGAGTAGGAAAGGAAGAAGACAAACTATAAAAAAATAGGTGTAAGAGGAAATGGCTAACCAGGAAAGACATGTTGAATTGGAAAAAAGGAAAACAAGCTGAATAAGATAAGAGGAAAGGCACACTGAATTGAAAAACAGGAAAGAACCTATTGTTCCAGAAGGGAGACATCCACAGAGTTCAAAATAACCATTTAAATGTCTAATTTTTCTTATTATTATTGTATATGTGAATATGATTTAATATGTTAGCAGGAAATGTGTAAGAGGCGGACGGAAAGAGTATAACCTCATAGTACTTCAGCCAATGGGGAAAGAGGAGGGATGTGCGGCCAGGCCAGGGATGTATAAAGAAGGAAATATTTTGGGTTGGAACTTTGGAGAGAACCAAGCTTTGATAGCTTCTCTCCCCACTTATTGTAAGGAAGAAATCACTTTTTCAAGCTTCAAAATGGTATTGGAAAATTATCATTCTCATACAGCTCTACATCCCAAAATGTAGGAGTACCTGATGTATAATCAGTGAAAAGAAGATAAATTTTGTCTTGAGGCCCACAATCTAACAGAAAAAATATACAAGGAAAAAGGAAGACCAATAAAAAAAATTGCATGTTGCTCAATTATGTATATATGATACAGATTCAGTAGAATTTATTGCCCACATTTTACTGTTTTAATACAGTAAATTGCTGTTTTATTGCTGTTTTTATACAGATATTATGAATCTGTTACATTTCCCATCACCTGATAAAATATTTAAGTCATACATCTTGATTTGGAGATAGCATGTTGACTCTATCAGTTTCAGCTGCTATAACATAAGGCGGATCTCCATTCATCTTAACATCGAATGGCACCAGAGAAACTGACAAGGCATTTTAAATTTCTGGCAGCCCCTTGGGAATCCTCTCAACCTCCATAAGCTGTGTCATTAGTGGGTACAGTAAAGTTGGCTATCTATTCCAGTCTTTTGTATCCCCAGACCCTATTTATAAAGAGTAGGTGATATGGTACAGTTTTTCAACCCTTTTGATATTTACAAGAACTATGTTTCAAAATCAGGCTTATTCATTAGTGTATTGATCAATTTAAAACTATTTGACAGGTACACAATTAAAATAGTTCAATGTAGTGCAGAGATGAACAATAACTCAAGAAAAGACTGCTCTTCATGATTGACCACCTTAACTAAAGCTCGTAAACAAGAAAGTCTCTATTTCTAAGTAAATACTACAATCTGATCTGACCATTATTCTGTTCTTTTGATTCTTCTTCATAAACATAATCTAGTAATTATCTATCCTTCTAAAATGTCATTTCAAAATGTACATCCTCAAAATTATAAAAACCATATTAAAGCTGAAATAATATCCAAAATAACTGCATGGTTACAGAAGAGTGCCATCTGCTGTTCATTTATTGCTAAATAGCTGAATACATTTTTTTTATTAACATCCCCCTGTGCAAACACCAAAGGCATCCCCTTACCCCTGCTTGAAACCTTTACTATCAAAATCAAGTAATAATTATACTGCCCCTCCCTCCCTCCCTCCCTCCCTCCCTCCCTCTCTCTCTCTCTCTCTCTCTCTCTCTCTCTCTCTATATATATATATATATATATATATATATATATATATATATATATATATATATATATATATATATATATATATTCAGCAATAAAAACAAAAATACGACTCTTGGGAATATTCATTATAAAACAAAGCGACCACCAAGAGAAATCTATAAAACATATAGAGTTTAATCTACCAAGCTTTCGTCAAGTGCACTTGACATCA
>NW_015386633.1:153595-155315 GCF_001527695.2 Protobothrops mucrosquamatus | reverse complement strand
GTGTCTGTCTCTGAGAGATGGGGGGGAATGTAAGTTGTTTCCTGGATTCGGTGGTAAGGCATTCCATTGTCGGCAGGTCGTCGGGCATGCTGGGGAAACCCTCCCCTCACCTTGCCTCGATCGGGTTATCATAGGATGTCTGACGGTGCTGCTGGTGGGTAGCTCATCCTCCCCTTGGTCCTTTGATCTCATAATGTCTTGCTCATTCACCTGCTCCTTGGGTCTCAATCCTTTGTTGGATTGAGCATTTGCCTTTTTAACCCTGATGATGTCAAGTGCACTTGACGAAAGCTTGGTAGATTAAACTCTATATGTTTTATAGATTTCTCTTGGTGGTCGCTTTGTTTTATAATATATATATATATATATATATATCCTTTAAAATTTTAAAAATTGGAGGTTGACTCCTGGGTAAATTCATATTCAAAGAATCACGAACTGTGAGACCACCAGGAGATTAAAAACTACAAAAAGTTTATTATCATTAAAACATTAAAACACCTAGCTTTCGCCGGCCTCCTGCCAGCTTCATCAGGGTGGCTAGCCATTAGTGGGATGGCTGTTTTTATAGGAGCGGTGCCTTTTGCACCCGGCTCCTAGATCTCGTGACCGGGCCCAGGTCGTCCTCCTGCATTGGGTTCTTAATTATCCTTTCGTGAGCTGTCACGTTCCTAACTCTCTCCTTCCCACCCCTTTTCTTTCCCTGCCTTGTTCATTCGTCGGGAGGGGGGGGAAGCCGGGAAGAAGAAAGGGGATAACAAACAACAAAGTGATGCGCTGGATGAAGGAATGCTTCCCCCCCCCGACGAACGAACAAGGCAGGAAAAGAAAAGGGGTGGGAAGGAGAGAGTTAGGAACGTGACAGCTCACGAAAGGATAATTAAGAACCCAATGCAGGAGGACTACCTGGGCCGGGTCACGAGATCTAGGAGCCGGGTGCAAAAGGCACCGCTCCTATAAAAACAGCCATCCCACTAATGGCTAGCCACCCTGATGAAGCCAGCAGGAGGCCGGCGAAAGCTAGGTGTTTTAATGTTTTAATGATAATAAACTTTTTGTAGTTTTTAATCTCCTGGTGGTCTCACAGTTCGTGATTGTTTGAATATATATATATATTTGTTTTCTGAGGTTTTCGCGGGTGTTTGTATGTAGCTTTTTGGTTATTCGGGTTTTCTCCCGCGTAAAATTGGAAGTATCTTGGCAACGTTTCGACGAAGTCACATTCGTCATCTTCAGGCTGGTGTCTTCAGCTTCGTGCTTCTAGGAGTAATGTGTGATCGCAGCTGTTTCTTCCTTTTCACTGCCAGTGGGGTTTGAACTGATTGGGTGGGTGCTTGGCTGTGTTCTGATTGGGTGGAGGTGTGTTCTGATTGGTTAAGGGGCTTGGCTGTGCTCTGATTGGATGGGGGGGTTGGCTGTGCTCTGATTGGATGGGGGAGTGTTCTGTTTGGGTGGGGGCTTTGTTGTGCTCGGGTTAGTCTGAGTTGCAGGGGGATTTGAGATGGTGAGCTGTGTTGCTGCTGTTTGGCTTCGTGTTCGTGGTCGTGCCACATCTTTATGGTGGGTGTCAGTTTGCTTCATGTATGGATTGGAGGGGTTTAAAGTGGCTAATGATGCAGCTGTGGACTGGCTTCTAGTTTGTGGTCGTGCCTCATCATCTGTGTGGGTTTGGGTTTGCTTTTTGCGTGGATGTGTGGTGGTGACATCCTGTGTGGTTTTC
>NW_015386633.1:133931-153377 GCF_001527695.2 Protobothrops mucrosquamatus | reverse complement strand
TGTTCTCTGTCTTGGATTTTAGTGGGGGTTTCTTTTTGGATTAGGTTGGTAATCTTATTTCTTTGGAATCCGTTGGATGTTAGTACGTTAGTGAGAGTGTGTAGTTCGGTTTTTAGGTGTTGTTCGTCAGCTAAGCGTTTTGTTCTGGAGATGAGTGTCTTGGCTACGGAGTTGATCTGTGCTGGGTGGTGGTGTGAGAATGCGTGCAGATAGCAGTTTGTGTGTGTTTTCTTCTGGTAGATGGTGTGTCCTAGGGAGCCATTGGATTTCTTGTAGACTAGAACATCCAGGAACGGAAGTTGGTTATTAGCTTCTGTTTCCATGGTGAACTGTATTTTGGGGTATAGGCTGTTGAGGTGTGTGAGGAAGTTGTTCAGTTTTTCTTTCCCATATGGCCAGATTATGAAGGTGTCGTCTACGTACCTGAGCCAGAGTTTGGGTTTGTGATCAGATTTTTCTAGAGCTTGGGTTTCAAAGTGTTCCATGTAGAGGTTTGCAATGACAGGTGAGAGGGGTGATCCCATGGGTGCTCCTTCTATTTGTTTGTATTTTTGTCCGTTATAGATGAAATATGTGTTGGATAGGCAGTGGTTGGTCAGATCTAGGATGTGCTTGGGGGGGGGTTATATTTGTTTTGGATAGCTGTCAAGGCCCCCACCCACACAGAACACTCCCCCATCCAATCAGAGCACAGCCAACCCCCCATCCAATCAGAGCACAGCCAAGCCCCTTAACCAATCAGAACACACCTCCACCCAATCAGAACACAGCCAAGCTTCCACCTAATCAGTTCAAACCCCACTGGCAGTTAAAAGGAAGAAACAGCTGCGATCACACATTACTCCTAGAAGCACAAAGCTGAAGACACCAGCCTGAAGATGACGAATGTGACTTCGTCGAAACGTCGCCAAGACACTTCCAATTTTATGCGGGAGAACACCTGAATAACCAAAGACATATATATATATATATTGCTCAAAAAAATAAAGGGAACATTTTACCATGGAACTGAAGGGGTTTCTGTTCCCTTTATTTTTGTGAGCAGTATATATATGTGTGTGTGTGTGTGTGTGTGTATGTATGTATATATATATATGTGTGTGTATATATATATATATATACATACATACATACACATATATACATACACACACATATACACACACTATATAATGCAACTGTGTTTGTGTATGTTTTCCAATTACAGCAAACATTGTTTCTCATTTTTCACAGAAAAAAAGTTTTTATATCTACAGCAAGAGTTTGTAGACATGTCTTCATAAAATATTAATAAGCATATTTTGCTATCTTCTCTTATTAAAAGTCAATGCCTTAGCACAGGGATCCCCAACCTGTAGCCCATGGCCCATTACCGGGCTACGGCCACTTGGCCACTGGGCCATGTGAAATGATGGCCACTGCACATGCATACGTGCATGCACTCACCTCCCCACACTTGCACTAGTGCCGCCCCAAGCATCTCACCAGCGCTAGCACCACCCTGCCCTGAGCGTCCCACCGGCACTAACACCACCTCGAGCATCCCCCTGGTGCTAGCACTGCCCCGCCCCGAGTGTCCCACTGGCACTAGCGCCGCTCCGAGCATCTCACCG
Source organism: Protobothrops mucrosquamatus (assembly GCF_001527695.2). NCBI lineage: Eukaryota > Metazoa > Chordata > Lepidosauria > Squamata > Viperidae > Protobothrops > Protobothrops mucrosquamatus. Next base: position 151,764 of record NW_015386633.1, on the reverse strand, counting down.
GCGCTAACACTGCCCCAAGCATCCCGCCAGTGCTAGCACCACCCCACCCCTGAGCATCCTACTGGCACTAGCGCCGCCCCACCCCAAGCATCCCACCAGCGCTAGCACCACCCCGAGCATCCCGCCGGTGCTAGCACTGCCCTGCCCTGCCCCAGAGTGTCCCACTGGTACTAATGCTGCCCATAGCGTCCCGCCAGCGCTAGTCTTGTGGAAAATGAAAGGACTCTTACGAATTCCAGAGGGTGTTAGCAGAGAGGTTTATTTGCGCAGGTTCAGAAGCACAAAGACAGGCAATTCTGAACAAGGAGGGCGGGATTAGACTTCAGTTTTATACTTTCCTTTTCTTAGGAACAAAGGACTACACATTGTAATACATTAGGATCGTTTCTCACGGGCATACAATGGTAGGTTTTGCTACATACAAAGTATCCATGTGCAATGCGCATTTGGTTAGTCACATATTACTGACACAGAACTTTCCCAGTGATTATGCATTACATCATTATTCTAGCAATTATGCAGACAAATCATTATTCCAGCAATTGTTCATTATTCTACCTTATTTTACCACATTACTAGTGCCACCCCATTTGCAGCCCCGTTTGCATGTCTGCATGCGCTCACATGCAGCTGTTTGCGTGTGCGCATGTGCTCATGAGTGGCCCATTTATTCGCGCGCACATGGGGCTCATTTTTGCACGTGCACGCATGCGGCCCATTTGCATGTGCGCACGTAGCGGTGCCTGCCTCCCTTTCCGGGCCACCAAATCAAAAAGATTGACGACCTCTGCCTTAGAGTCAAAAATGATTATCAATGTTCTGCATATCCTAGCATTCTGCTAAATACTTCTAACATAAAATACATGTCAATTTTAAAAAATATATATTTATTTATTTAGAAAATTTAAGCTACCTAACTTAAGTAACTCTGGGAAGCAAACAATACATACAAACCAATAATGTCCCAACCCACTAAATACTACAATATAAAAACCAATTAAATAACTGAAGAATCACAAAACAATTCCATAAAATGTCTATGGAGATTCTCAGTCATCCAGGTCATGGTTGTCTCAAAGGTCCTTTTTCAAAAGGCAACTGGACTTTTTTTGTTTTTTCCTTAAAGACATTTCGCTTTTCATCCAAGAAGTTCTAGTTCTGGCAGGATGGTGCAGGTAGCACTGCACATTAAGGAAGACAGATTTTCTTAAGGAAAGGAAGTCTGGCTTTCCTGGACTCCGCAGTGCACATTAAGGAAGACAAAAGCCTTAACATTGAAGTTTACAGAAACCCACATACACAGAGATCAGTATTTACATTTTGATCCTCACCACCCACTACAGCACAAAATGGAAGTGATCAAACCCTACACCACTGGGCTGAAAGTTTGCCTACTGGGAAAGAGGGAAAAGAAAAAGAACTAAAATGTGTAAAGTAAATCATCAGATTGTGTGGCTATCCCAACTTGGCTTTTATCAAATCCAGGAAAAGATCCAGCAGGAATTCCTCCATAACAGTTAAAGAAGAGAACAAAAAATGAAGCAACATTGACTTCCGGTTCCGGTTCGCGGAGACTCTGGTCGCATATGGAGACTTGTCTCCATACCGGCTGGGTTTTTCTTCACCAGTAGACCCCTTGTGGGTCGAAAGTCGCCCTGGAGGGGCGACCACCGAGGAGGAGGCTTGCTGGAGACTGCAGGAGGGTGGCAGCTTCTCTCGTGGCTCCAGCTATTTCTTGAGGGCCGACGGAGCAAAAGATCGTCCTGTAAGATGGCCGATTACTCTGCTGCACCAGCCGAAAGTCAGAGCAACATCTAAGCATGAATAGACCCACCACGGATGATCCGGGTGAGACCCCTTCTCCTCCTCTCTTCACCCTACTTTGTTTTTTGTTTTGTTTTTTTGCCTGTAAAAGCTCTGTTGGAATTATTTCCCCGTCTTGAAAAAGCAGCTTTGGTATGTGTGGGAAGAAAGGCGCTGAACAAAAAGATTAAAACAAAAATTTTTAAAGACTACACTTTATTCTTATCTACTTTGGGGTACAGAAAAAACCTTTTTTAAAGAGCTCTACTATCATATTATACTGGAAGATTGTTTCTTTTTCCCCCTTTTTCTCTAAAAGATAGAAAAAGGGGGGAAATGGTGTCTGGAAAAGATTTTTTAACCTATTGAGGACATCTAGTGGCGAAAAGTTAATATTGCAACTGCTGGTTACTGTTTGGAGATGAGATGGACTTGGCCTTCAAACTACTTTTGAAGAGAAAAGATAAGCGGATGCAGCTGTGGGAACTGTGGGGGTGGATACTGTTTTACTTTTATTAAATACAGCCTCCACTAAAAGAAAAAAAAGGGGCTCTCTTCAATTATTATTAAAATGGAGAAACCTTATTCACAATTGAACTATAAACTTATATTGGAAAAGATCTACGAGGCTACTGAAGAAATATGTGCTACAATGAAAGAGATTTCTACAGAATTAAGAGTCAGAAGCCATGTTCCAAACCTTCAAACTGACTTTTAGACAACATCTGACCATTCTATAAACCAAAACATACTAGAAGAGGATTTAATTGAGACTAAAGAGGAATTTATTTTACCCTACAAGCATTTCATCTATACCTTTGAGGATCAGAAAAATCAAAGACTGAGATTTGAGCCTTTAAAGCAACGAAGCTTTAAGGATAAGAGAAATAGATGCCCAATGCAGAGGACGGGATGCTTCTTACTGTCTCAAATGATACTACAAGCAACAAAGAGAGACTTATTGCCTGAAAGGGAAGCTTTGTTATGGAAACCTGCCTGGCACAAGAAAAAGGCCAGAATAAGACTGAAAAGTTAAATTCAAAATTATATGTGATGGATCAAAGGCACTGTAGAATTATGGATTGATTTAAGGATTAAGAGTTATTTATTTATTTATTTATTTAATTACATTTATATCCCGCCCTTCTCCTTGTGGAGAAGTAAGAGAAAAATGGGTGATTATTAGAATATATATTTTAAATAGATTAAAAATGTATTCTTTGGAATAATAGGTTTATTTGTATGAAAATTATTATGTAATAGAATGAAGAAAACTGAAGAGGCATTTTAGATCTGGATTGATTTAATAACTAATTGAGTATGTTAAATTAGTAAGATGATGTTCTTGTCTGATAATATGGACGTTATTAGGTATGATAATTAACTGGATGAAATTTGAATTTGGTCCAATGGGCTGAAATGATTTAAGGTTTGATATTATTTTGTTATTTTGTTATCTTAAAGAGATTGATGGATGGATGGATTATATATGTATAGGATAGACTAATACTTTACTTTAATTAGAAGATATATTGTGTAGTGGAAGAAGAAATAAATGAGATTTGTGATAAAATTAAGCATTTAAGAGATTGAGATCTAGAATAGATCTGGAAGGGATACCTGAATTGATAATCTGTTTCTTTAAAGTCAAATTTGATTATGTTAATTGTAAATTCACAAAGCTCTAAAACAGGTTTAGGATTTTTAGAAATTTAAATTAGAAATGGATTATCTTAAATGTATTAGGTTAATTGAGGGAAATAGAGAGGGAATATTTAATGTATTGATTTGAGTTATTTATGTATGGTTTTATTTCTGGATTTTTGATTACCCTGGCACCATGGTGTGTCTTAAGCACTTTGTTCTAAGAATCAAAAAACCAATAAAATTTGTTTTAAAAAACAAAAACAAAATATTCTTCCAAACACATAAGGCTTTTCTTCAGGGGTATGGGCTGGTCAGATAGCAAAAGCAGGAATATAGAAGTGGGCTCTGAACTACAGATGTGTATTCAAGATCTGAAGGATTATGTGTATTCTATATTAAATATGTTCACCACCTTGAATTATATATTTAAAAGGATGCATAAAAGCATTATCTTGTTAAAAATTGAAGCAACATTGTCATTCCATACATTGCAGGAATATCTGAAAAGCTCAGGAGGATTTTCAACCACCATGCACACTTTAAACCCAAGAATACATTAAGGCAGAAGCTTGTCCAGCCCATGGATAAAACACCCGGACACAGACTGAGTAATGTGATATATGCAATACAGTGCAGTGAGACCTGTGCAGATCTGTACATTGGTGAAATAAAATAACAACTTCACAAATGCATGGCACAACATAGGAAAACAAATCCATCAGGACAATATTCAGCAGTCTATCTGCATTTGAAAGACAAAGAAACACAAGTTAAGATAGGCAAGAAAATGATAAGTGAGCACCTGTCCAGCCTAGACGAGTTCAAATCACCAGGACCAGATGGATTACACCTCAAGGTTCTCAAGGAACTGGCAGATGTGATCTCAGAACCACTGAACTATATTTTTCAAAGATCTTGGAGCACTGGGGAACTACCAGAGGACTGGAAAAGAGCTGATGTAGTTCCCATCTTCAAAAAAGGGGGAAAAATGGATCCAGAAAATTACAGACCTATCAGCCTAACCTCAATACCTGGGAAGATTCTGGAAAAGATAATCAAAAAACAAATCAGCGAACACCTAGAGGCAAACAAAATCACTACTAAAAGCCAACATGGGTTTGTCAAAAACAGATCATGCCAGACAAACCTTATTGCATTCTTTGACCAAATGACAAAATTAGTGGATCAGACGAATGCTGTGGATATAATTTACTTGGACTTCAGTAAGGCATTCGATAAAGTAGATCACAACCTACTACTTGATAAGATAGAAAAATGTGGGTTAGACAGCCAGATGGATTCATAGCTGGCTGACCAGCCGCACTCAGTGTGTGGTCCTCAATGGAACCGCATCTACATGGAGGGAAGTGTGTAGTGGGGTGCCCCAGGCTCTGTTCTAGGCCCAGTGCTCTTCAACATCTTCATCAATGATTTGGACGAGGAATAGATGGGGAACTCATCAAATTTGTGCATGACACCAAGCTGGCAGGAATAGCCAACACTCCAGAAGACAGGCTTAAGATACAGGAGGACCTGGACAGACTTGAACACTGGGCGCTATCTAACAAAATGAAATTCAATGGTGAAAAAGGTAAGGTTCTACATTTAGGCAAGAAAAACCAAATGCACAGGTATAGCATAGGGGGTGCCTTGCTCAATAGTAGTAACTGTGAGAGGGATCTCGGAGTCCTAGTGGACAATATGAGCCAGCAGTGTGCTGCAGCTGCCAAAAAAGCCAACACAGTGCTAGGCTGCATTAACAGAGGGATAGAATCAAGATCACGTGAAGTATTAATACCACTCTACAATGCCTTGATAAGGCCACACTTGGAATACTGCATCCAGTTTTGGTCACCACGATGTAAAAAAGATGTTGAGACTCTAGAAAGAGTACAGAGAAGAGCAACAAAGATGATTAGGGGACTGGAGGCTAAAACATATGAGGAACGGTTGCTGGAATTGGGTATGTCTAGTTTAATGAAGAGAAGGATGAGGGGGAACATGATAGCAGTGTTCCAATATCTCAGGGGCTGCCACAAAGAAGAGGGAGTCAACCTATTCTCCAAAGCGCCTGAGGGCAGAACAAGAAGCAACGGATGGAAACTAATCAAGGAGAGAAGCAACCTAGAACTAAGGAGAAGCTTCCTAACAGTTAGAACAATTAACCAATGGAACAACCTGCCTCCAGAAGCGGTGAATGCTCCAACACTGGAAGTTTTTAAGAAAAGACTGGACAGCCATTTGTCCGAAATGGTGTAGGGTTTCCTGCCTGAGCAGGGGGTTGGGCTCGATGACCTCCAAGGTCCCTTCCAACATCATCATTATCATCATCATCATCATCATCATCATCATCATCATCATCATCATCATCATCTTTTGAAGACAGCAAAGTCCACATTCTGGATAGAGAGGATCATTGGTTTGAAAGAGGGGTAAAAGAGGCCATCTGGGTTAAAAATGAGCAACCCCCTCTCAACAGAGGAGGAAAGATATGATACAACTTATCTCCTGTCTACAACACAATTCTTTCAGCAGTTCCAAGAAGATTCCACTCCTATTTATACTCTGATTCATCTGACTCTGAGGGCACAGATAAACCCCCAAGTGTCCTCAACAGCTTTCAAAGTGCTAAGGACCAGATGACTGCAAAGAAACATGATCCTTCCATCCCCCCCCATTCAATCAGCAGTAATCTTTCCATCCTGCCAGTACCAATGAAGTTTCTTGGATGAGAAGAGAAACGTCTTCAAGGAAAAAACAAAGTCCAGTTGCCCGTTTGTGAAAAAAGCGTATTTGAGAATTCCATAAAACATTCACATAGACTGGCCTCCCCTAGCATCCTGGTCCTAATGATGGGGTGGAGGGTGGACTACCATGGTAGGTTTACACTTTCTGCCACTAGGAAAGTCCTAATAAAAGTCTTGCTCATTCTTGGACTCATTCATCTAGCTCTAGTGGTGCTCTAGGCCAGGGCTTTTCAACCGGTGGCACGTGTACCACCAATGGTACTTTAGCACCTGGCAGATAGTACATGAACCCTAGCCAAGTGGCTGCATGCTGGTTGGAGCTTCTGGCACACCAGGAAAAGAAAAGAAGGAGGAGGAGGGTGGAGAGAGGATAAGCTATAAAAGGAGCAGGTTTTGGTGGGAGAGAAAAAAACACATGGAGAAAGAGAGAGAACAGAAGAGAAGAGGCTTTTGTTAGCAAAGCAGTGAGGAGAGAGCAAGTGAGTGGCCTTTGCAAACGAAGGGTTAGTGAGAGAGCGAGCGAAGGGTTTTTGTGAGAATGTGTGAGTGAATGGAGCAAGAGAGAAGCTTGTGGGAGCAACTTGTGTGTGAATGAGAGCAAGAGAGAAGCTTTTGCGAGCAACGTGTGTGTGAATGGAGCAAGAGAGAAGCTTTTGTGAGCAATGTGTGAGTGAATGGAGCAAGAGAGAAGCTTTTGTAAACAACTTGTGTGTGAATGAGAGCAAGAGAGAAGCTTTTGCGAGCAACGTGTGTGTGAATGGAGCAAGAGAGAAGCTTTTGCAAGCAACGTGTGAGTGAATGGAGCAAGAGAGAAGCTTGTGCAAGCAATGTGTGAGTGAATGAGAGCAAGCTAGAGGCTTTTGCTAGCAAAGGGTGAGGGGGGCTGTGAGCGAAGAGTGAGAGAAAAAGGGAAAAGTGAGAGGGAGAAGAGAGAAAGAAAAGGAATTGACTTCTGAGTTCCACTGTTGCAGTAGGAAGGAAGCATTAACATTGAACTTCAACTTTTTACTTTTCCATAATATTATAAACTAGCCATTTCTATAACTTGACTATGAGCCAGCAGTATGCAGCAGCTACCAAAAAAGCTAACACAGGTTGTATAAACAGAGGCATAGAATCAAGATCACGAGAAGTACTATTACTGCTTTATAAAGCCCTAGTAAGATCACACCTAGAATACTGCAGCCAATTTTGCTCAGTATACCACAAAAAAGATGTTGAGAGTTTGGAAAAAATTCAAAAAGAGCAACTAAGATGATCAAGGGCCTGGAGACTAAAACATATGAAGAACAGCTACGGAATTTGGGTCTGGCTAGTCTAAGGAAAAGAAGAAATAGGAGAGACATGATAGCAGTGTTCCAGTATCTAAGGGACTGCCACTAGGCAGAGGGGGCCAGGTTGTTTGCCAAAGCACCAGATGGAAGGACAAGAAACAACGGTTGAAAACTGACCAAAGAGAGAAGCAACCTGGAATTAAGGATAAATTTCCTAACAGTGAGGACAATCAACCAGTGGAACAGATTACCCCCAGAAATCGTGGGCACTCCATCACTGGAGATTTTTAAGAAGAGACTAGACATCTACCTATTTGAGATGATATAGGTTCTCCTGCTTAAGTGGGGAGGCTGGACTAGAAGACCTCCAAGGTCCCTTCCAGCTCTATTCTATTGTATAACAACAAATGAATCTAACCAGTAAAGCCCAAAATCCCCCCCCGCTTTTTTTAGTCACCTTAGGTTTTTTTGACACCTTGCTAAGCACTGGTGGTACTCAAATATTGTCATGTCCTAAAAGTGGTACAACCTGTGAAAAGGTTGAAAAGTCAGGGCTTTTCAACTGGTGGTACATGTACCACCTGTGGTACATTGGTACCAGGCAGGTGGTATGTGACAATCCTAGAAAAGTGGTAGCAGGGGAGAGGAATGAACTGAACTGGGGGCAGCAGCACATAAGCCTGAGCAAGAGGCGGCTAGAGCTGCAGGGCTGTCAGGGCTCAGTGGAAGCTCCAGGATCAACATCACTTTCCAGCTGATCGGCATTTCTTCAGGGCTGTCAGGGCTCAGCGGAAGCGCCAGGATCAGCGCTGCTTTCCAGCCAATTGGCGTTTCTTCGGGGCTGTCAGGGTTCAGTGGAAATGCCAGGATCAGTGCCAAGCTCCAGCTGGAGCTCGGCAGTGATCCTGGTGCTTCTGCAATCAGCTGGAAAGTGGCACTGATCCCGGCGTGTCTGCTGAGCTCAGAAGAAGCGCTGATCACCTGGAAAGCGGCACTGATCCTGGTGCATCTGCTGAGCCCAGAAGAAGCACCGATCACCTGGAAAGCAGCACTGATCCTGGCGCGTCTGCTGAGCCCAGAAAAAGTGCTGATCACCTGGAAAGCGGCACTGAGCCCAGCGCATCTGCTGACCCCAGAAGTGCCGATCAGCTGGAATGTTGCAGCATCTCCAGGATCTTATGATTTACATTCAGATGCTTGGCAACTGATTCATATTTATGACAGTCACCGTGTCTCAGGGTCAACCACCCAGCAGATGGGGGGGAATTAAAACCAAACACCCCCCACCCCACCCCCACTGTCAATCCTCAACAGAAATGCTCACAACAATGAAAACCTTGGACAGGAGGAAGAGCGCAGTCGGGCGAGCAGGCAGGTGTCTTGCTCGGCTGTGGCTTACGGGGGAAAGGGGGCAGCTTCACCCCTCCAAATGCTGTCCTCTCACGAAAGCAGGATGAAAACTCCCAAAAACGACAAGGGAAAAAGGTTAAAACAGAAGAGTGTCTCCCGATGGCTTGCTTCCCCATTTCCTTCAAGCACTTTAAATATGTAAAGACCACAAAAGAAAAAACTTGGCTTTCTTTCATTGTAATTCAGAAGGAACGGGAGGATTGGTGGGATTGTTTGTTTCAAAGGAAGGGAAAGAAGGGATTTGGGTCTGTGGGGGCGCAGCAGGCGAACAGTGATGGCGCGTGGCTTCTGGTATTGGGGGGACGGTCTTTTTAAAAGAGCAAAATGAGGCAAAAAATAAAAATCCCCCACTCCACCCCCAAGAGCTGGATGTGGATGTGATCCTTTTTTTTTCTTGTTCAGAAGAGACACTCTTCTGTTTTAACCTTTTTTCCTGGTTGTTTTCTGGAGTTTTCATCCTGCTTTTGTGAGAGGGCAGCGTTTGGAGGTGTGTGAAGCTGCCCCCTTTTCCCCCCAAGCCACCAGCCGAGCAAGATGCCCACCTGCCTGCACGCTTCCTCCTGTCCGAGGTTTTCATTGTTGTGAGCATTTCTGTTGAGAATTGGTAGTGGAGGGCTGTTTGGTTTTTATTCCCCCCCCCCCCCGTCTACTGGGTGGTTGCAGCAGGTTTTGGTCACTTCATGTGACCCTGGGACACTGTGACTGTCATAAATATGAATCAGTTGCCAAGCATCTGAATGTAAATCACAAGACCTTGGGGATGCTGCAACAGTCATAAGTGTGAAAAATGGTCATAAGTCACTTTTTTCAGTGCCATTGTAACTCCGAACAGTCACCAAGCGAACTGTTGTAAGTCGAGGACTACCTGTACTTTATCACTTTTTTCCTTTTTTTTTTGGTCGTCAAGTTTTTGACACCTTACTAGGCAACTGGTGGTACTCGGATATTGCCATACCCCTTTTTTTTGAAAATATTTTATTAGATTTTATAGGGGTAGGGAAAGGGTAAGATCAGCATAGGCAGTGGGTGGGATTCAGAGTGGGGTTCAGGGAGGGGGTTGGGACAGGGGTAGGTACAACAATGGGGTACAACAAAGGGGTTGCCCCCAATAACCTTTCAAGCTTTAGCAAGCAAACTATCGTCCGGATACAAGTATTCAGTGGGAGTAATTAATATAATAATAAGTATTTGTGGTCAATAAAAATAGCTATAGTTATAAACCATGTCAATTAATCAACAAACATCAATCCTTTTAATAAGTTTCACAATCATTTTTCGTTGACTCATTTTGCTAACCATTGATAAAAAAATTTCCCATGTTTTAAAATAGACTGAGTCTTCTTTCTCTTTAATCTCTAGAGTTAGTCTATCCATTTCTGCACATTCTAAGATTTTCCTAATTATAATCTCATCAGATGGTACATTCTCATTTTTCCAATATTGGGCAAATGCTATTCTCGCAGCTGTCAATATGTGTAGTATTAAATACTCATTTTCTTTGCCATAGTTAGATTGTAATATTCCTAACAAAAACAATTCTGGCTTAAATTCTACCTATATTTCAGTTATCTTTTCCAGCCATATATGAATCTTAAACCAAAATTTCTTTGTACTAGGACATACCCACCAGATATGATAGTAAGTGCCTGGCTTTTGTTTACATTTTTAAACATTTTCGCTAACCTTACTGGTATCATGTGCCATCTATAAAACATTTTGTACAAGTTTTCTTTGTAAGAAGCTGCTTTAGTCAATTTGATATTTCTTTTTTTTTGTTTCTGCTTTTTATTTAATATGATTCAGTTTTTGATAGTAAACATAATACTTTTGCATTCTCCGATCGCTTACAAAACATTTATATATTTAACAGAACATGACATATTCTTTTTAATTTTTTTCTTTTTCTCTTTACAAAAAACAAAATACAAAGTACATTTTTCTTTTTTCTTAACAATACTATGTCCTATATCTCTTACATTTATTTACAATTATTTACATTACTTCTCATACTTTTTTATTCCTCAATTCTAACCAATTGTAATACATGTCCCATATCTCATAAAATTCTGTAGCTTCCTTGTCTTTTATTTCTAGAGTAAGTTTGTACATCTCAGCACATTCTAGTATTTTGTAAATAATCATTACATTTGTTGGTATATTTTCCCTTTTCCAGCATTGCGCATATGCAATGCGTGCAGCAATTATTATGTGTATAATGATGTATTGAAGTTGTTTTTCCATCTTTGGATTGATTATGCCTAATAGGAATATTTCGGGTTTAAGTTCAATTTGTTCTTTTGTTATTTCCTGTATCCATCTCCTTATCTGCTCCCAATAAGTCTTTGCTTTGGGGCATAGCCACCACATATGATAAAATGTTCCCTCTTTATTTTTACATTTCCAACAGTCCGGATTCATATTTTTATATATCTTAGCCAATCTCGCCGATGCTAAATGCCATCTATAGAACATTTTATATTGGTTTTCTTTGTATGCAGTTGACAGCGTTAGTTTGTAATTTTTGTTCCATACTCTTTCCCATTCATCTAATTCTATATTTCTACCTATATTTCGTGCCCATGCTATCATTGGACCCTTTACTATTTCTTCTTCCAATTCAACTTCTAATAAAAGTGTATAGGTTTTGTTAAAAAAATTCCTCCCTTGCTTGTCAATATTTTGTCCAATTGCTGTGGTATCCGACTTATTCCATACTCTTCCATATCTTTGCTATATTTTGATTGTATCTGTAAATATGGCCACCAATCGATAATTATTCCCTCTTCTTTTAATTCCTCCCTTAATCTAAGATTCCCTTGATTATCTAATAATTCTTTATACCTTATCATCTTTGTTTTATCCAATTTGTTTGGGTGAATCATTGCCTCCATTGGTGAGGTCCAATTTGGAATTTTCGTATAATATTTTTTTTAACTTTTTCCCATGTCCAAATTAATGCATCTCTTATCTGGTGCCGGTAAAAGTATGTGTGATATTTCTATCCCATAACTTTTTTCAAGCTTCTAAATCAATAGAATATCCCAAAAAAATTGCCCAAATTATCATTGTCTCTTTTACTTGTTCTTCTTCCATCTTCCATTTCAGCAGAAATCTATAAAGTTTCTTAATCAAATTTTCATCTGTTTTCAAAAGAATTTGATCAAATTCTATCTGTTCTTTGTAAAATCCCGGTGCCTTTAATCTTTCTCATATCTTGTTTGAATTTGTAAATAAGGCCACCATGATAAGTCAATACCTTGTTGTTGTAAGTCTTGTCTGTCTTTAAGTTTTCCATCTTTATCCAAAATGTCTTTATAGGTAACGAGTTTGTCATAATTGATTAAATTTGGGTATGCAAAAACTTCCATTGTTGAAAGCCACTCTGGTATTTTAATGTAATTTTTTTGTTTTATCCTCTCCCATTCTAACAGCAGTACATTCCCTATAGCATGGTTTTGGAAATATCTGTGTATTTTGTTTTTCCCATACCACAGAAAGGCATGCCAACCCAATTGTAGGTCATGCCCCTCTAGGTCAGGGGTGTCAAACTCAATTTCATTGAGGGCCGCATCAGCATTGCGGTTGTCCTCGTGGGGCCGGGTAGGTGAGGCCAGGGTGGGCATGGCCTACTGGGTGGGCGTGGCTGGAGTGGGTGTGGCCTACTGGATGGGCATGGCCAACTCTTCGTCTTTCACGTCAAGGGTGCCTGTGGGACCCTGGGCAGGAGTGGGACAGATCTGAGGGTCTCTGGCAGAAAGGGGTGGGACCGGGGCAAGCGCCAAGGCATGATCCACTAGAAGAGCCTCACTGTTCCTCTCAGGCCATGTGAGGGGGGGCTAGATGGTGCCGTGGGCTTCCTGGAGCCCTGGGCAGCAGAGGTCAAACGCCCAGCATGGCCCTCAAGCACCCACGGCACCAAGCCCGGCCCCACTACCCCAAGGGGTGCCCAGCTGCACTTACCTCCTCCTCAAGGCTGCTACTGCTGTGCTTGCTCTTAGCCAGGTTGCTCATGATGGGTATGAGGGCAAAGTCAGAGGGAGGTGCAATGCCGTCCAGCCCCCAGCCTGCCTGGTTTCGGCAGGCAGGCAGCGAGGTGCTCTCCTCACAGTGCCAAGAGGCTGAGCCAGGCAGCACGAATCCAAAAAGAAGCACGATGCCACCCAGCCTGACCAGTTTTGGCAGGCAATGGGGCGCTCTCCTCACAGTGCCGAGAGGCTGAGCCGGGCAGTGTGAAGCTCGCCAGCTTTGCACCTTGCTGCCTGCTGAAATTGGGCAGGCTGGGGGCTGAGCAGTGGCGTGCTTCTTTTTGGATTTGCGCTGCCTGGTTCAGCCTCTCGGTACTATGAGGACAGTGCCCCACTGCCTGCTGAAACCCTTCCCCCTGAGCCCATCAAGCCGAATATGTGAAGTAGGCGAGAGCCATTTGCTGGCCACTTCCAGGCGATGGTGCATTTCTTCATTCCTCACAAAGGGTGACACCGCCCCAGCGTGCGCCCAGGGGGAGGGGCCAACGCGGCAGGGGCCGGTCCCTTGCTGTTTCCAGACGGCCTTGTGGAGCCAAGACTGAATGCGTTTCAGCATAGATGGCCACCACAAAATTGTACATTGGCTCCCGGGTGGCCTGGGCCGGGGCCAAGGCTGCAGGGGCCATTCCCTCACTGTTTCCAGGATGGCTTCGCAGGCCACATGAAACCATGTCGCGGGCCGCATCTGGCCCCCGGGCCTTGTGTTTGATATGTCTGCTCTAGGTATTTTTTCTCAGTGTTATCCATTCTTTGATCCATGGTAAAATAGCTGCTTCATAGTAGAGCCTCCAATTCGGGAGTCCAAATCCTCCACTGTCTTTGGCTTCTTGAACATTTTAACTTTAATTTGTGCTTTCTTCTCTTGCCATATAAATCTCAGTATTGTTGCATTTAGATCGTCAAAAAATATCTTCCCCAATTTTGCAGGAATTGTTTGAAATAGAAAGAGTAGTTTCAGTAGGATACTCATCTTCACTGTCGCTATTTGACCTAACAGTGATAGTTGGAGATTTTTCCACTTTTCCAAGTCTAATTTTATTTGTTTCAACAATCTTTCATAATTGTCTTCTTTTAGTGTTGCGCATCTTGGTGTTAGGTAAATGCCTAAATATTTCACTTTTTTTTACTATTTGGAGATTTGTCTTTTTTGTAAGATAAGTTTTCTGTTTGTCTGTTAGGTTTTTTGTTAATACCTTAGTCTTTTCTCTGTTTATTTTCAAGCCAGCCACTTCTCCAAATTTTTCTATTTTCTGCAACAATTTAGTAGATGTTTCTAATGGCTCCTCCAAGATAAAGACCAGATCATCTGCAAAAGCTTATAATTTATATTTCTGGTCTTTTATCTCCAAACCTTTTATTTCCATGTCTTGCCTGATGGTCCTGGCCAATACTTCCAATGTTAGAATGAATAGCAAAGGGGATAGTGGACATCCCTGTCTTGTGCCTTTTTTAATATTGAAGCTTTCTGTATAATTTAAAAGTATCCTAGCTGTTTGTTTGTTATAAATTGCTTGAATTGCATTTATAAAGTTGTTGCCAAAGTGCATTTCCCTCAGCTGATGGAACATAAATTGCCAATTTAAATTATCAAAAGCTTTTCGTGCATCGAGAAATATCAGCGCCATCTGCTTCCCTGGATGATATTCATAATTTAAAATAATCCTTAAATTATTCTTTATTTGTCTTTTAGGTAGGAAACCGTTTTGATCTGTATGTATAAATTGTGTCAAGAATTTCTTCATTCTTTCTGCCATTATCGAAGCAAAAATTTTATAATCCACATTTAATAATGTTATTGGTCTATAGTTTTTTATTTGTGTGAGGTCAGTATCTTCTTGGGGTATCAAGGTAATATTAGCTTCTGACCACGAGTTTGGTATTTTTGTCTCTGAAAAAAAATTTTTACACAGTTCCTTCAGAATCAGGCTTAATAAGTCCTGGAATGTTGTGTAGAATTCTGCAGGAAGTCCGTCTCGACCCAGAGTCTTATCTTTTTTCTGCCTTTTTATGGCTTCTGTAATCTCCATCATTGATATTTTCCGATTTAGTATATTTCTAATATTCTCCGGGACTTTTGGCAAATCACTCTATTTCATGTAAGCCTGTGTTTCCTCTTTAGAAACCACCTCTGCCTTACAGAGTGTCTCATAATAGGCCATATCCTAAAAGTGATACAAAGAGTGAAAAGGTTGAAAAGCCCTGCCCTAGGCCTCTCTAGGCTTCTGTTTTCATCTCCTAAAGCTCCCTAATGACAGTGAATCAGCATGAGAGACAATTAAGACTATCATCTGCTCATTCCAGGTAGTGACTAAAACATCAGAGTTTTGGACCAATACCAAGTTCCTCTGAAATCTGACTGGGTCCATCACTCATCTTAGGTCAAATCAATCAATCAATCAGTCAGTCAGTCAGTCAGACAATCAATCAATCAATCAATCAATCAAATAGGTCCATTTTACCTGCAGCAGGGAGTAGTCATACCCCAAAACAAAAGAAAAAAAATCAGAGTGTGACTGCCATTGTGAGTCAGACCATTAATAATTTGGATGCAATGGTGTCACAAACTCCTGAGCTGCCTCTGACTCCAGAAACAGAGAATGCAAGTTGAAATCTCCCTGAATCATCAGTCTACAGAATTCCATTGCCAACTTGATTGAGATGGTTGGCTATAGAAATTAAAGGTAGGTAGGTACATAGGTAGACATACAGATACAGATACATACATGGATGCTCAGGCAGGGAAGTTGTTCTGCAGCTCCCATCTGAGTCTTAAGATCTTGTTTCACGAACAGGATCTCAAATCAGCTATGTCTGGAGCAGCAACTGAAAAGCCATCAGAGATTCTCAGATGACAGCTGCCACTCCTACACCCCTGCCCTGGGTTCACAGTTGGTGCCACATCTGAATCCTAGGAGATCACATTTCTAAGAAGAAACACACACAGCCTTTGTGCCCAACCAGTTTTGGTTAACGCCAATCAGATTCTCTTTTCATCTAAAATCATGAGTAAAGTGGGACTTATTACAGGTGGACACTGCATTAAGAAGCAACAGCCAGAAACCAGGACCACTGAAATTCTGAAGACCAGGCTTCGGGGCTAAGACAGGGGGCTGGAATGAGGCTATCGGGTATCTTAGAAATTTGGTTTCTAATTAGGTTACTGCCTAATAGGGACATATTGTGCTGATTTGATTGGTTGAAGGATTCAAAACTATTCTGCAAAGTTAAAAGGTGGCTTAGGCTTGGAGAACTTTCAGTGGATAAGGGACAAGAATCAGCATTTGATAGATCTAATGGACAGCAGATAAATTTTAAAAAATGCAGGAAATAGCTAGGTATCTAACTAGATGGCTAAAACATGCATAGTTTTATAAAGCAGCAACAGATAAAACATAATACATCACATCTAACTTGTTGTGAATATGAGATTTTTTTTTCTCAGTGACTATGTTGAATCACCAATCAACAGAACTGCAAAAGATTAAGAGAAGCTCAAAAATGCATATCTCCAAAAGTACTTATAGAAAAGGCCTGTCTTTATGCATTAGACCGAAAAGTATTAAAAACCAAGAAACATTTATACTTAATGTAATGAAAATGACATTTTAAAAAAAAATAGTAGTTAGTCCTCGACTTATGACCACTTATTCAGCAACTGTTCAAAATAACGACGGTACTGAATGAGAGGGACTTACAACCTGTTTGCAAAGTTGTGGCTGTCACAGTGAGCCACAGTCACATAATTGCCATTTGTAACCTTCCCTGCCGGCTTCCCATAAGCAAACTCAACAGGGAAGCAGGGAATGTTGCAAGCTGCTCCTATAAGTCACTCCTTCTACTTTTTCTCCCAATGAACCCACGATACAGTATAGGATCCATGGATCTCATATTCTATACCACTCCTGCCTGCCCACTCTCTGAAGCAAGAATCTGCCCACAGCACCCCCTTGCCCACCTGTGGCACTCCCACAGCACCTGCACATTCCCCACCCCCGTTCCTTGCCTGGGATTTCTGCCTCTTTCCACGTAACAACCCACCCAGTCCTGGGGTTGCAGTGGCATTCAGGACTCCCATCACTAAACAATGCAGTCATGTAACATCACATTTTATAACTGCATTACTTAGCAACAGCAATCCAAGCCCCAATTGCTATCATAACCAAGGACTACCTATACTAGAGTTGTGACTATCAGCTAATGAAGATGGGTGAAAAAGAATTACCTTGGCTAGTTACCATTAGCAAAACAGTAAATAGGTGTGGCATTCTTACCCTGCCTAGTTAGTTAATGCAAATAAAACCTCGATTTATTTTTCTTTACTATGAGAACTAAAAAGCTAACCCTCTTAAGGAAGACAATCTCAATTATCTTACAATGATTCAGTCTCTGTACATTTCTTTTATTGGTAATTTTATGGTAATTTTTGAGGGCAGGGACAGCAAGTCCTTGGTAACTGAAATTAAAATCCATTACTTTCTGGTTATTGTCATTGCTGATGTTAGAATTCAGAGATGATGGATGGACACATTGATAGGTTACAGAGATTGGCTAGTTTGTCTAATCTAAGTATTGTTGGGCATTATATGCGACAGATGATCACATATACTACATCGAAAATAAGCAGGTATATCTTCTGATTTTGTGAAGGAACATTATTCACTCCTATACTGCCAGAGTAGGTTTGGAAGCTGTGGTATTCAGATATATCCAGATTTTGTTATTGCATCTACATACAGGTGAAACTCGAAAAATTAGAATATCGTGCAAAAGTTCATTTATTTCAGTAATGCAACTTAAAAGGTGAACCTAATATATGAGATAGACTCATTACATGCAAAGCAAGATAGTTCAAGCCATGATGTGTCATAACTGTGATGATTATGGCTTACAGCTCATGAAAACCCCAAATCCACAATCTCAGAAAATT
>NW_015386633.1:128856-133402 GCF_001527695.2 Protobothrops mucrosquamatus | reverse complement strand
CCCATAGAGAATCTATGGGGCATTGCCAAGAGAAAGATGAGAGACATGAGACCGAACAATGCAGAAGAGCTGAAGGCCGCTATTGAAGCATCCTGGTCTTCCATAACACCTCAGCAGTGCCACAGGCTGATAGCTTCCATGCCATGCCGCATTGAGGCAGTAATTGCTGCAAAAGGGGCCCAAACCAAGTACTGAGTATGCATGCTTATACTTTTCAGAGGTCCGATATTGTTCTATGTACAATCCTTGTTTTATTGATTGCATGTAATATTCTAATTTTCTGAGATTGTGGATTTGGGGTTTTCATGAGCTGTAAGCCATAATCATCACAGTTATGACACATCACGGCTTGAACTATCTTGCTTTGCATGTAATGGGTCTATCTCATATATTAGGTTCACCTTTTAAGTTGCATTACTGAAATAAATGAACTTTTGCACGATATCCTAATTTTTCGAGTTTCACCTGTATGTCATTTCAAGATTTGTTGTTGATGGTCAATAACTGTTTTAGGTTGGTGGCTATCTGCATCAATTTATCTATAAATAGAAAGTATCACTTTACCGAATGGGCTGCAACCAACTGATTAAAAGCCTGAATTGTGCTAAAGGAGTATTATAGTGACAATGGCATTCTGGGTCTATCACATCATATAGATCATTCCTCAGAACCAGTCTATTTTGTTTTCTAACATCATTGAACCAACAACAGAGTTTGCAAAATAACTGCTTAATAATGTGTCTCTGCATAGAGCAGTTGAACCTTAGGCTTTCGCTGTAAACAACAGAGGCTAAAGTCTACCCACCCGGTGGAAACTCAGTTGAGTGACTACCTCTCAAGTTTCTTGATTTAGGGAAATAATGGAGAAAGATATGCCACGTACACCACCTTGAATTTCTTAAAAAGAGAGGGGGGATATAAAACTTACACATTTATACATACAATCAATGGCACTTGCAAGAGTGCACAGTGCACTAATATTCCTGTGGATGATTTAGAACAAGGGTGTCAAACTCACCACGTCACATGATGTGTCGCGACGTATCGTGACTTTTTTTGATTTGCCGGAGCTGGGGTGGGCATGGCCTCCGTATGATGCAACCCGCCCACAGGCCGGCAGTTTGACACCCCTGATTTAGAACAAGGATCCCTTAGCTCTTTTCAAGTTCCAAGTAGCTGGCATGACCAGGAAGCAAAAATTACAGAGTTTTCAGTAAATTATGTTTAATGCTATCTTGGCAAATGTTAAGAATTTTCTAGTCTCAGAATGTTAATTAAGGCAGAGTTTTTTTAATATTTTGAAATGCTTTTTCCCAGATACTTACACAAGTAGTTGGGTTTCTGTTTATGAGATAATCTGTCAATTGACTTGCTTACTTTTACATTCTTTCTTCCTTTACCAGCCACTCCACAAACTTAGCACTATGGCACTTCAAAATCTTTTTCCAAGGAAGAAAAAAAAATAATTACATCTGAACAGGCTGAATTCAGTTAGCCATTTATAGATTACACATTTACATATACACAATGAAGACACAGATCACAGTCTATAAAATAAATTAAAATTCCAATTCACTTCTAGCTTCATTAGTCTCTAGCTAGCTGTTTAATTCTTTGATTTCCAATCAAGAAAATCAAATTTTCTTTCCTGGTGTGGAAAGAAAAAACAGGTCCAGTTCCAAACTGGAAATAAAATGGAGGCTGCTTTTGAAAGAAATCTCTTGTTTATTGAAAAGCAGAACCGCATGCAGTTCTGGGACAGTTGACCAAGTGGTTTGATGAGTACATGGATTTTTATACAGGTTTCACAGCATTTCATAATCTAGAGACTTGCTTTGTGTGTTTTGTTATTTGATTGGTTTTACTTGTTTTGCAAAGACTTGTGATGGGTCTTAATTATCTCTTTCCTCGGTCCTAATCCTGTCAGACAAATGTAATTAATTTTACCCCCTTATCTTTAGTCTGTCTATTACCTCCATTGAGCTCTCTTTGTGAATCAACAGGCCTGATTCAATGTTTCGGCTTTTCGCAATAGCTAGGGGTTTCATGAGTGAAACATTGCTTCTGTATTTCTTTCCCTGAGTTTTATTCTTGTGATTTGGGGGGGGGGGGGCTTAGTAAAAAGGATTGGAGGTTGCCTTCTTACCACACTGGCTTCACTAACCAGCGAGGAGAGTTCAAGTGGGAACAAAAATAAAAGCAAAATTGAGCTGTCCACATCTTTCTTTCCTTTAATAAATGCATCTAAGAATATTCCTGCTGCTGATTGGTTCCTCACTGTTGATTTTCTTGAACTTCAGATGTCCCTGCCATTTACTGGTTCAAGTCAGGGCTTTGTGGGTGGGTGGGGATGATTAAAACTCTTTCAGTTTCCAAAGCTCTTGAAACAGGATTCTTACAGAGAAATTTGCTGCAATTAGAGTATTGTTGCTTTCAATACTGTAAAATTCTATTACAACTCCCAGGATTTCCAATGTGCTGGACACACTTGCTGAGAATTCTGATAACTGTACTGTAATTGCAATACATCTGAAAGGCTATTATCAAAATTAAGAAATGGATCCAGCCAGCCAAACTAAGCTAGAGCCAAATGTTACTTCTGCACAAGTTCCTTCACCTTTGCCCAATATATATTTAACTATGCAGCAGAAGAGTCAGCATCTTGTTTTAACCTGCTTATTTCAGCTTGTAAAAACAAAAATGATCTGTTGATCATATATTGTCCCTTGCTTGTAAGTCCCTTTGGAATGTACAGACCATAGCAACACATACAAACAACATCCTTAAAAGCCAATGTCTGTATCTGTATTTGAGCACACACAAATTCACCCACATGCTAATATATATGCTGTAGTCTGATTTAAAGTTAGACTCTATCAGTTTGACAGATTTTTTGTTTTCTTCTACAGGTTGAGGAATGTAAAAACAGGAAGGAATGGCACCTTCAAGATGGCTAATAAAATATGATGTAAGTCTTACTGAAAAAGGTTTGTGATTGAGGTATAACAATTTCAACGTTAGAAATGAAACAGGACGTATATTAAGATATAACAATAGTGACACTGAAATTAAGTGATCCATAGGTCAAAGGAAATAACAGATTAGACTTAAGCGAAAATATAATATGGCCTCTGTACTTGGAAAAAGACTGGCCCAACTCATCAGGAGGGCTTTAAACTAAAATTGAGAGGGAAGGATGACCAATCTTTAGAATCTCTAGAACCCAAAACCAATTATAAATCCCAAGAAAACAAATCCAGTGATGAGAAAAAAGAAAAACTCAAACAACAATCAGGAGATGCAGGAAACATACCCACAGACAGGCATAAAAATACTTATATACAAATGCTCAAAGCTTGGGGAACAAACAGGGCAAACTAGAAGCAATAGTACACGAGGGAGGGTATGACATACTTGGCATTACAGAAACCTGGTGGGACAAAACCCATGAATGGAATGGACTGATGGATGGATACAAATTGTTCAAAAGAAACAAAACTACAAAAAGAGGAGGGGGAGTTGCACTATATGTAAGAGAACACTACATATCTACACAAATGCACATGATTCAAGATAAAATCTCTCCAGAATGTATATGGGGCAATATAAAAGAGAAAAAAAGTGACATCACCATAGGTGTATATTACAGGCCACCTAACCAATCAGAAGAAATAGATGAACTCTTTGCCAACCAGTTAACAAATGTATGTAGGAGGTAGTAATGGGAGACTTCAACTATCCAGATATCAACTGGGAGACAAACTCTGCAGCGAATGGGAGATCAAACAGATTCCTAACCAACCTAGCTGACAATTTTGTCACCCAAAAGGTGGAGAAGGGAATTAGACATATAGCTATACTGAACTTAATTCTTACTAAATAGAGAAGAAGTGATAGAAGGAGTTGAAGTTGCCGGAACCTTGGGTGAAAGTGACCATGTCATACTGGAATTTAATATAATGCAAACACTAGCAATAGAAAACAACAAAACCAGTGCCTTAAATTTCAAAAGAGCTGACTTTAACAAACTCAGAAAGAACCTAGAAAAGATCCATGGATTCCCAAGGGGAAAACAACCCAAGAAGCATGGGAAACCCTGAAAAATGCGACCATAAAAGCCCAGACCAACACAATACCACTGAAAAAGAAAAACAAGAAATTCAAGAAGAAACCAACATGGCTGCACAAAGATCTCTCTGACAAACTGAAAGACAAAAAGGACAAATACAAAAAATGGAAAGAGGGTGTTTATCAGCAGATAGCCAGAACATGCAAAGATGAAGTCAGGAAAGCAAAGGCTCAGAACAAACTAAGACTTGCAACAGAAATCAAGGATAATAAAAAATGTTTTTTTTTTCAAAGAAATTTTTTTTTCCAACATAAAAAACAATCATAATATAAGTAAACACAATAACAAAAACCCCCCACCCCCCTCCCCGGACTTCCCAAACCTAATCCCAGGATAATATTCATATAAAAGTAAACAAATACTAATATCTCTAACTCCACAAAATATCTTAATCTACATTAAAAGATAGAAAGAGTA
>NW_015386633.1:123856-128385 GCF_001527695.2 Protobothrops mucrosquamatus | reverse complement strand
TTTTTATCAATTCGCCATCTATCTTGAATTTGTCTATACAGAAGCCAAGAAAAGTTTGGGTTATTTTGCTTCAAAACTTCTATTGATTTTAGGCACCAGTTGCCGCCACCACTCTGGTATAACAAATCTTTATATGTAAGTCCCTCCATCACCACTCCTCTAGTTATAGTTTGAAAAATATGTGATGGTATCACCCAGATTGGTAGTTTAACATCGAACTTAAAAAAATACTTTTGCCAAACTTTTAACAGTGCAGTCCTTATTATATGATTTCTGAAGGTTTTATCTATTTTTTTCTGCATAAAAAGATAAGCATGCCACCCAAAGTACAAGTCCCATCCCTCGACAAGGATAATAAAAAATGTTTCTTCCAACATATTAACAAGAAAAAAGTCAAGGAAACTGCAGGGCCACTAAAGAGAGAAGATGGCAAGGAAATAACAGGCAACAGGGAGAAAGCAGAGCTGCTTAACTCATACTTTGCATCAGTCTTCACACAAAAAGAAACTATAGCCCAACATACCAAAAAAAACCACTGCAAAAGACAAACTAGAAACAAAAATTAAAATAAGCAAAAAAATGGTAAGAGAACACCTATTCAACCTTGACGAATATAAATCACCGGGGCCTGACAGATTACATCCCAGAGTTCTGAAGGAGCTGCCAGATGTTATCTCAGAACCATTGCACCACATCTTTCATAAATCCTGGATCACCGGGGAAGTACCTAAGGATTGGAAAAGGGCTGAGGTGCTTCTCATCTTCAAGAAAGGGAAAAAACGGACCCAGGAAACCACAGACGAATCAGTTTAACATCGATACCTGGGAAAATCCTAGAAAAGATAACCAAAAAACAGATCTGCAAACAACTAGAAGCAAACAAAGTTATAACTAGTAGCCAGCACAGGTTTGTTAAAAACAGATCATGCCAAACCAATCTTATTTCATTCTTTGATAAAGTGACTAAACTAGTAGACCAGCAAAATGCTGTGGATGTAGTATACTTAGATTTCAGTAAGGCATTTGATAAAGTAGACCACAACCTACTCCTTGGTAAACTAGAAAAGGATGGAATAGGCAACATCACCACCAGATGGATTTGTAGCTGGCTGGCAAACCATACTCAATGAGTAGTCCTCAATGGCACTATATCCACATGGAGAGAAGTAAGCAGTGGGATACCACAAGGTTCCGTCTTAGGCCCAGTAACTCTTCAATATCTTCAGAAATGACTTAGATAAGGGAATTGAAGGGGATCAGATTTGCAGATGACACCAAACTGGCAGGAGTAGCCAATACCCCAGAAGACAAACTCAGGATCCAAAAAAGATCTTGACAAACTTGAACAATGGGCCCTATCCAACAAAATGAGTTTCAATGTGGAGAAAAGCAAAGTTTTACATCTAGGCAAGAAAAATCAAAAGTACAAGTACAGATTGGGTGAGACCTGGCTTTAAAACAGTAACTGTGAGAGGGACCTTAAAGTCCTAGTGGATGATCACTTGACTATGAGCCAGCAGTGTGCAGCAGCAACCAAAAAAGCTAATACAATCCTGGGTTGTATAAACAGAGGCATAGAATCAAGATCACGAGAAGTATTAGTACCACTTTATAAAACCCTAGTAAGACCACACCTGGAATACTGCAGCCAATTGTGGTCACCATATCACAAAAAAGATGTTGAGATTTTGGAAAAAGTTCAGAGAAGAGCAACTAAGATGATCAAAGGCCTGGAGACTAAAACATATGAAGAACGGCTAGTCTAAAGAAAAGAAGAAATAGGGGAGACATGATAGCAGTATTCCAGTATTTGAGGAGCTGCCACCAAGAAGAGGGGGTCACATTATTCACCAAAGCACCAGAGAGCAGGTCAAGAAACAATGGTTGGAAACTGATCAAAGAGAGAACTATTCTAGTTCTTATTTCATATTTTATTTAACATTATTAGAATTGCATGCTCTAAATCAATGGTAAAATGGTACTTGCAGAAAAAATGGTTCTTGCCTATCGGGAAGAGATTTAAAATGAATAAAAATAACTTTTTAGAATCATCACAACGATCACAGCTTAAGTAGATATTATTATTAGTGGAGCAAATCTTAAATTTACATTACAGAGGAATAGATTTTCCAGCTTTTTATTTCTAGAACAATTACTTCTTTTTTTGTTAACGTTATTGTTAGAGGGGAGAAACCTGTAATACACTCCAATGTTGAATATAACCAGATAGATAAAGTAAGGTATGATCCACAATGGGCAAGAGATAAAGTAAATCACACAGATGTATTGGTTGAATTTGTGCAACATTGCTTGGCCTATTTTTGAGCCTATCAACATATTATAGAGAATGAATGTACTCATACATCAAGATCACACAATATTTAATTCCTTATAATTTATAGGCTAGACAGTGACATCTCAAACAGATCTGACATGTATGATGAATATACTTCCCACTTTTTGCTTCATCCTAGGACAGCGGTTCTCAACCTGTGGGTCGCGACCCCATTTGGGGTCGAACGACCATTTCACGGGGGTCGCCAAACAACGCAGTCTGCCATTTTTTTTACCCTTTTCCTTTCCCTCTTATTGGCTTTCGAAAGTGCCACAGGTGGCACGCAGAGCCGTTCCTGCCTCCCTCCTCTTTGCGCATGCGCAGCTTTTTTCTATATAAAAGGAAGTTTCGGTTTCAGTCCATGTGGCAGAAGGGAGACAGGACAAGCGGCAGAAAGCGAGACAGAGGACAAGCGGCAGAAAGCGAGAGAGAAGAAGCAAAAGCGGTAAGTTTTGTCTCTGTCCTGCCGCTTAGCTTCCTCTGCTTGGCCACCGGACACCCCAGAAGCCCCAGAACACCCTGCCCGCATTTCCTTCCATTTTTTTAGCCGGCCCAGTGGCTAACAAACACCCCGCAGCCGCCGGCACTTCTTGTAATTTTGCAGCCGGCCTCCCCTTTCACCAGTCTCTCTGGCCACCTCTCCTCCATTCCTTCCGCCCTGACCTTCGCTTTTTCCCTTGCGCTCAGATGCCCTCTTGCAAGAAAACTAGCAAAGTTGCCGGAGAACCAAAATTAGATAGACGTATTCATCACACGAGCGCACAGAGCGAGCCAGAGACGAAGCTTTGAGCGTCAATGAAATATTAGTAAGTCCTCCAGCCTAAGCGGAGGGAAGGAAAAGCCCAGAACATGGTGATAGGGTGGCAAGCAAGCCTCCAAAAAGGACTCTCCAAGCTTGCTGAAACTATCCCGGGGAAGGAAACTGAAGGCGTGCGCAAATCCCGGGCTTTGTTTCCATCCCTGTGGAGCAGCCAGCTCCCTGCTACCTTCCATCCATGCCTGAAGCCTCTGCTGCTTTGGGTAGCTGCTACAGACCCCCCGCCCTGCCCCTGCGACTTCAGGGACCGAAAGGAAGACGGAGGGAGGGAAAGAAACCAAGAAACTTACTTGCCAATGAAATATTAGTAAGTCCTCCAGCCTAAGTGGAGGGAAGGAAAAGCCCAGAACATGGTGATAGGGTGGCAAGCGAGCCTCCGAAAAGGACTCTCCAAGCTTGCTGAAACTATCCTGGGGAAGAAAACTGAAGGCGCGCGCAAATCCCAGGCTTTGTTTCCATCCCTGTGGAGCAGCCAGCTCCCTGCTACCTTCCATCAACGCCTGAAGCCTCTGCTGCTTTGGGTAGCTGCTACAGACCCCCTGCCCCGCCCCTGTGACTTCAGGGACCGAAAGGAAGATGGAGGGAGGGAAAGAAACCAAGAAACTTACTTGCCAAGGAGGCGCAAGCAGATGAGAAGAGCGGGGGGGCACGTTCATCTGCTTCAATGATTCCTGCAGAAGCCGGTGCAGCCGCTGGCTCAGCCCCGGCAGCCAGTCAGAGCAAGCGAGCGCGTGCGTGCGCAACGGCCCTCTCCCAGTGAATGGGATTAGCCGAGCATGCATCCCAGCCTCTGGAGCTGCCAAGCAACATTCAGGCATGCTCAGTCGGCTGACCTTCCCCGTGTAGAAAGTACCATTGAGTGAAGGGAGGGAAAAAGGGGACGGGCGGGGGCAAGAAGGAAAGAAATGGATGCTACCATCAAGAGGCGAGCTAAAAATAGACGCGGAGGGAGGAAGGGGGGGGGAATTGCTGGAAGTTAAAGAGACAGGAGCTGAGCTGAGGAGGCTCTCTCCTGATTGTGGACCAATGCAGCAGAAGAACACGATGATCTCCCCACTATAAACTGAGCACATCTAGATTGGTGGTAAGGAATGGTCATTAAGGAAAGAAAATCCCATGGTTACATTAAAATTTATGTGAAGCATCTGTACGTAAATATACTGCACCCTTTATTGTATACAAACTGGCAAAGAAAGCCTCTTTGTAACATGTAACATGCCCTGGAAGAAAATATATGTAGGTAAGTATCTTCTCTTTCAGTTTTCTGAAGGAGAATTGGCTTCACAACTAACATTTTTTATTTATTTGGCATTAACAGTCCAAGGTAATTGTCCTGCATTTCATTAATTCTAGATGTCCTGTAGAAGCCACAGTGAC
>NW_015386633.1:120171-122353 GCF_001527695.2 Protobothrops mucrosquamatus | reverse complement strand
ATGGTTTGAAAATGGGGAATAAAAGTTGATTTCTTCTGCTCTTTTCCTTTTTAATATTTCATTCCCAGAATGAAATCTGAGTGCAATGTATTTCAGCAAATATTGGGCAGATTCTGCCTACACTCCCTGAGATTGGGTGGTGCATCTTGGGCTCCCAAATCATGATGAATAATCAGTTATGTGGCCACCTAAATATGGAATTGTGTTTTCTCTGGTCTCAGATCTCTGGCTAAAAATCTGAATTGCATGAGCCTGGTTTCTTTCCCAGGATAGTAGAGTTGATTTTCCACCAAAGGAGTAAGACTCCTCCCATGGAGTTGGTGATTGCTGGCTATGAAGTTCTGGGAATTGAAGTTCACATGCCATAAAATTGTCAAGGTTGAGAAACACTGGGTTTGTAAATAGAACAACACAGAGAATGGTAAATCATAGGAAACATTAATGAACTGTTTTGACTGAACTATGCCATGTGTCATGTTTTGTACTATTGAAGCTATTGTTATATTTTTTTCACTAGCAAACCATTCAATGACAACGGATCCGAAGAACATCAGAAAAAGGAAATATAGTGAGGATTTCTTACAATATGGTTTTACCTCAATATATACAGCGGGAATCGAGAAACCGCAATGTGTAATCTGTTGCGAAGTTCTATCGGCCGAATCGATGAAGCCAAACAAACTGAAAAGGCATTTTGAGAGCAAGCATCCGAGCTATGCTGGCAAGGATATCAATTATTTTAAAACAAAAGCTGATGGACTGAAGAAACGCAGACTTGACACTGGTGGCAAGTACCACAAACACAACATGGCAGCCATTGAAGCATCTTATTTGGTGGTACTCAGAATCGCCAGAGTGATGAAACCTCACAACATTGCTGAGGAGTTACTGTTGCCAGCAGCCAAAGACATGGTTCGACTTATGATCGGAGACAAATTTGTGATGAAATTGAATGCAGTTTCCTTGTCCAATGAAACTGTCCGCAGAAGAATAGATGACATGTCTGCTGATATTCTTGATCAGGTAATCCAAGAAATTAAATCTGCTCCACTTCCAATATTTAGTATCCAGCTTAATGAATCTACAGACGTTGCAAACTGTTCCCAGTTACTGGTTTACGTGAGGTATATTAACAATGGCGACTTTAAAGACGAGTTTCTGTTTTGCAAACCTCTTGAAACAACAACTACTGCACGTGATGTATTTGACACAGTTGGTTCATTTCTGAAAGAACATAACATATCTTGGGAAAAGGTTTGTGGTGTTTGCACAGATGGTGCTCCAGCTATGCTAGGATGTAGATCTGGATTTCAATGTTTGGTATGAATGAGTCACCAAAAGTCATCGGAACTCACTGTATGATTCATTGGCAAATATTAGCAACAAAGACGCTGCCACAAGAATTACGAGAAGTAATGAAAAGCATCATAAATTGTGTCAACTTTGTAAAGGCAAGCAGCTTAAACACACGACTGTTTTCACAACTGTGCAACGAGTTGGATGCGCCAAACAATGTTCTGCTATTTCACACTGAAGTGAGATGGTTGTCTCACTGAAGTGAGATGGTTGTCGAAAGGAAAAGTTTTAAAACGTGTTTTTGAGCTTCATGATGAACTCAAAACGTTTTTTATTCAGAAAGCAAGACCGCAGTTTGAAGCTCTTTTTAGCGATAACAGTGAACTGCAGAAAATAGCTTACTTGGTTGACATCTTTGCCATCTTGAATGAGTTAAATTTATCACTGCAAGGACCAAATGCAACGTGCCTTGATTTGTCTGAAAAGATCCGATCATTCCAAATGAAACTGCAGCTTTGGCAAAACAAATTGGATGAAAATAAATTTTACATGTTGCCTACCTTATCTGCTTTCTTTGAGGAACATGACATTGAACCAGACAACAGGATTACATTGATAAATTCTGTTAAACAACACCTGCACATGCTTGCAGATGAAACCTCATCGTACTTTCCAAATCTACCTGACACCCCATTTGCACTTGCCAGAAGCCCATTCACAATCAACGTTGAAAATGTTCCTGAGACAGCACAAGAGGAGTTCATTGAACTTATTAACAGCGATGCAGCGAAAACTGATTTCTCCACAATGCCAGTTACAAAATTCTGGATCAAATGTTTGCAGTCATATCCTGTTCTGTCTGAGACTGTGTTGCGCCTTCTTCTTC
>NW_015386633.1:115339-119370 GCF_001527695.2 Protobothrops mucrosquamatus | reverse complement strand
CTTCAAGACAAAATTTCATTTTTTTGTAATTAAAAATAAATATTTAACAATATATAATTACATATTGTTTTTGTGATTAATCACTATGCTTTAATTATGTTCAATGCAAATACATCCTGCATATCAGATATTTACATTGCGATTCATAACAGTAGCAAAATTACAGTTATGAAATAGAAACGAAAATAATTTTATGGTTAGGGGTTACCACAACATGGTGGCCATGCCCACTTGGTGGCCACACCCACTTGGCCACACCCCTGGCACCCGGCGATGTATAAGTGGTTGGGGGTCACCACAACATGGGGAACTGTATTATGGGGTCACGGCATTAGAAAGGTTGAGAACCACTGTCCTAGGAGTTCATTTGAAACTGAATGACTGCATGGAATATTGTATGGATATCTGAACAACCACTAAATATATTAATGGGCAGCTCTAATCAGTAAAATGTTCAAAACATGCTATTTAAAACTATGAATTAATAATAAAGAACACAACAAAACATAGCTTCTTAATATTATATAAAATTAACTACAGTATCTCACTTCAGTCAAGTTGAGGATAATTGCTTCTTTTTGAGAGGTTGCAAAAAATGTCAAAAAGCTTCAAAAACAAGTTTTTAAAAGTAAAGTAAAAAAGCTTTGCTTTAATGCCTGCATGTTGGTTAATGTGATCCTTTTTGAAGATAAAACTTCTCTAAAATATTGAAAAAGACAGAAATAATAATGATGGGTCAATTGAGAAATTGTGGGTGGCAATACAGCACTTAAAAGTGCATGAAGTCTGTAGAGGTTTCATTCAGTAAATGATTTGCTGATTCAGTACTCTCTCAATCCATTTGTATTATTAAAGTCTACTGTTCTAACATTTGAATACGCAATTAGAACACAGTCCAACGGACAGGAATACATTGCAAATTTTGCTACATTTAGAAAATTAAATGCTCTGTGGCTAAAATTTCTCAATTAGACAAGATCTGAAAGTATGACACCTTAAAAAGACAAAATATTAGTATCTATTATTTTCTATAAAGAATATGAATACACACCAATGTTGCCATGGGAATGAGTCCTCTTTATTGCAAAAAGAGTGCACAAATAGAGAACAGATTAATTTAATGCATAAAAGGGATAAACCAAACAAATACTTGCATATTTAAATTCACCAATTGTTTCCTGTGAAATAACTCAGCGCATGCTTAAATTGTTTATGTTAAAAACGTTGAATATGGAATGTTAACAAAAGTTTATGATATTCTTATTCATATGTGTCACATATTCTATAGTTACAGCAAATGCATTTTCAATTGCATTTATTATGAAACATCTATTTCTTATAAAATACAATATATTATATAATCATCAAAGAAACATTTTCTTGAAATATATAAATATTAACAGTCAAAACTACACTAGTAATTCATTTAAGAAATGTCAATATATTACAATTTAATAAAAGAACAAAGCCACATCCAAAATCAGATAAACAGCTTTCCAGATGATTCTCTTCATTTCGCAAAACTGTTTCAGAAAGTTTCTAATCACAGGGGAAGAAGAAATATTCCTGACTTGGTTATGCCAGGAGAAAGACATTCCTGGATACAATCCATGTACTATAAATTTAACATAAAAAACGAACCAAAACAATTAAAATAGCACTGGATTCCAGGCAAGTGTCACAGAGCACAAAATCAGATACTGAAGTTACTTTTCTACCAAGGGAAAACTGTTCCTGTGAGATTTAAATTCTCTTCCTGCTGAGCCTGCACAGGTGCTGCCAATCTTTCCTTAAGCTTTGGTGGTTAGTTCATTTTCTTGCTTGCCCCAAAGTCATGCATTTTATAGCATGGTGCAGAAATCGCAGAAGGAATAGTGGGGGTATGGGAGAATGTGCCAAGTGAGTGCCTGGGTAGCCTCTATTGCCCCACATCTGACCATGAGGGCATGACATTAACAACTGTGCGATTTGCTGAACAACCATGGTGATTTCCTTAACAACCATGGCAAAAAAAGTTCAAAAAACTGAGCACAACAGAAGTTCCAGTCCCAGTTGTGGTTGTAAGTCAAAGACTACTTGTGTATGGTTTTGCTACATAGTATTGCTAAATCGTGGGAGGTGGGATTCTTTGAAAGTAATAAACCACCAAGCATTCACAGCTACAATGTGAATTTCCATAATGCAATGTAAACAATAATCCAAAGTACACTTCCCTGAACTGATGCTCACCAAATATGCTGAGACTTCAATTCCTAGAATCTACAATCAAGCAGAGTATATCTCAGGGCACAAATTGAGGAAAACTGTTATTACAAACAATAAGAAAAAAATGGAACAAAGTAAAGCTAAGGTGTGATTGTAATTGTATGCTATTATCTTTTTTGCTGAAATGTTCAGTTTAGTGGTAAATATGTATCTATGCGCTCCAAATCAGTTTAAAATATTTCTTACCAAGTATGGCAGTATGCTGTTTATCTAGTTACTGTATTAACAAATGTTAAGTATGCATAACTAATAATAAATTTATTACAATAAGGAATTATTGGAGAGTTTTAATTTAATCAGGCTTTTAAAAATTTTTAATATTAAACCTATTTTAATAAAATCTTTTTGGAGTGGCAATGTAAGTTCAGAAAGACAAAAGGTGGTTTCCAAGTTATTTACGTCATCACAGCATTAATGGAACAGTCTCAACCCAAGAGAAGATTTTGAGGATGGGGACACTTCAATTAGATGTTTATGTTCCCTTTGCATGGCTAAAATAAAAGTATGTTTAAAACTTTCCTTGGATTCAACTGAGAACACCAAAGAAGTGTTTATGTGCAAAGCAACTTGAATGCAAATGTCCATAAAACACCTGTAATTTAGGAGCTTTATTCAGAACTTAGAACAAAGCAACAAACTAACATTTTTAAGCACCATTGTTTCAGTTACTCCATATTGTAAGGTGCTGGATTCAGCTTGAATGATTTTTTATTAAATTATGCCTGACTTACTTATCACCCCAAAACTGCAATTCTTGAAGCCTCAAATTTTTAAAAGCTCTTCAATGGAAGCTGATACATTTTTAAAAAACTATTCTTAACTTTTCATTTATCATTACTGCTGGCAGCTGGGAGTGAGAAAAGTTCAATATTGTATAAACTCATTCTAACTGTACTATGGAAAGAAATTACGCCATAAAATCTTTCCAGGGAAACCCTAGAAAAACAGTGACATCTGATCTGCACAAAATTATCCATTGAGTCAAAACAAGAGTTGAATATGAATATCCCTCTCACAGCTCATGCTGCTATCAAATCCTGGGAGAAAGACATCCTCATTTTCAGAAACATAGTGATATTTAATTATTTTTATAAAGTATCAGTTTATTTTTTCAAGCAGTCATGACTTTTTATTTAAAAACAAAGGTCTTGATCTGTAACTTATCTTGGCAGGTGACAATTCAATAGACTTCCATAATGGTGATGCTCATAGCAGCTGCTTATGCAGTCATGTGAAAAAGTAATACCTATTGAAATGTTTGACTTTTGATCTTAATTAGTTTGACCTTAATTTCAACAATAGTGATAGGTAAGTTGTTACACCGTAAATTGAGTCAACTGGATTATAAATCTGTTATTATGATGGGTGATTGGAATGGTGTTTGGGATTCAAGCAAAGACAAGAAGGGATCTTTTAAAAACTCCTCTAATCATTCTAAGCTACCTAAAGCCTTTTTTGATTTGAAAGATGACCTGGAACTTAGAGATATTTGGCGAGAACCGAACTTGGGAGATAGAGACTTTACTTTTTTTTTCGGATAGACATCAATCATTTTCTAGAATTGACTTTTTTTTAATTACTACAGATCTTTTCTCCAGGGTTAAGAAGGCGAAGATTTTTCCTAGAACGTTGTCGGATCACAGTCCTGTTTGGTTGGAGTTATTTGCTGAAGATGGGAATAAAAGATCTTGGAGACTGAATGAAAATTTATTCAGATATGAGGCGCTTTCGCAGAAATGTAGAGAACATTTGAAGGAATTTTTTGC
>NW_015386633.1:110181-113455 GCF_001527695.2 Protobothrops mucrosquamatus | reverse complement strand
TAATTATGAGAAATTATGGTTAAAAATACAAAGGGATTTAAATAATTGGAAAAAATTACAATTGTCTTTGTTGGGGAGAATTGCAGCTGTTAAAATGAATGTTCTACCAAAGTTTCTCTTTTTGTTTCAAATGATACCTATTTTGAAAAAAGATGCCAATTTGGAGGAATGGCAGAAGGGTATTAACAGATTTATTTGGAGGGGGGGGAAACCAAGAGTTAAATTGAAGATTTTACAAGATGTACGGGAAAGAGGAGGACTTAAGGCACCTAATTTGAAATTATATTATGATGCGGTGGTTTTAACATTGGTTACTGATTGGCTTAATTTAACTAATAAAAGTATACTTCAACTAGAGGGATGGGATTTATTATATGGATGGCATGCATATTTAATTTATAATTAAAAAAGTGGATAATGCTTTTAAATCTCATATTTTAAGAAGTGCTCTATTGCGTGTCTGGAAAAAGTATTATTATAAGTTAAATTATAAAATACCAATTTGGGGTATTCCTGGACACGTGATAGAGGGAGTATCTAAGGGTGTGAACTTGGATAGGATCTCTTATAAGGAATTACTTAGATTGGAGAGGAATGATTGGCAATTAAAATCGCTAGAGGAGTTAAAGCAAGAAAATGTTGTACAATCTTGGTTTCAGTATACCCAATTGATGGCCAGGTGGAAATTAGACCAAAAGATTGGTATTACATTATTGGATGAGAATTTGATTAAACAGATTAAAGATTCAAATCAAGCGCATATAAAGAGGATTTATAATGTTTTAATAGAAATGGACTCGGAAACGGAATTAGTTAAAGATTGTATGGTAAAATGGGCTCAAAATATTCAAGAACCGATTCCATTGGATATGTGGGAGATAATATGGGTCAGAAATGTAAAGTTTACCCAGGCCCAGAACTTAAGAGAAAATTTCTATAAAATGTTTTATAGATGGCATCTAGATCCTAAAAAGTTGTCTTGTATGTATCCTAATTTACAGCCTAAATGTTGGAGATGCGGTAGTTTAGACGCTACTTATTTCCATATCTGGTGGACTTGTAGAAATATAAAAGCTTTCTGGATTAAGATTTGGTGGACCATTCAAAAGATTTTTAAGAAAAAGATAAAGTTCACTCCACAATTATTTTTGTTGGGTGTTATTACAGATTGTGATACTAAAAAAACTAATTTGATGTTGAATTTGATAACAGCTGCAAGATTATTAGTAGGGCAATATTGGAAGAAGGACTGCTTGCCTACTATAGAAGAATGGATGCTTAAAGTGTCAAACTTAGCAGAAATGGCCAAGATTTCTGCTTATTTGAAGGATCAATCACAAGAAAGATACACTTCGGTCTGGAGAAGATGGATAGATTATATNGATGGCTATGGTTTGGGATGCTAGTAAGGCTTACATGAGAGGGGTTTTGATTCATATGAATAATGGACATAGGCGTAAGCAGATGCAAAAACGTAAAGAGTTGGAAGAAGAGATTAAATTGAAGGAGAAGGCTTTAATTTTGAACTCATCAGATAACAGATTAAAGGTTTCTATAAATATGTTGAAAGAGCAATTTAATTTTATTTATTTATTTATTTTTCATAATTTATATGCCGCCCTTCTCCCCACGGGACTCAGGGCGGCTCACAGCATATTAAAATAACACAATACAAACAACACACACAACATTTCCCTTATAAAAGCCAATTAAAACCAAATATTTGTAGCTGTGACAAATATTACAGCTGTGTAGCTGTATTACAGCTACAAATATTACAGCTGTGTAGCTGTAATATGTTAATGGCTGATCAGGTTGCAACTAACCTGCGTTATGTGAAACATAATACGTTTTGCAATGCAAATAAGCCTGGTAGATGGTTGGCTTATCAATTACGGAAGAAACAGAAAGCACGTATTATTGAGAAAATAGAATATAAAGGTAAAGAGGTATATTAACAAGAGTTGATTAAAAAGAGTTTTTTAGATTTTTACACAAAATTATATGCTAGGGAAAATATACAAGCTTTAGATATAGACAAATACTTGCAGGCAGCCCATTTCCCTAGACTTTCACTTGAACAACAAAAGGAGATGAATTACTTAATTACTTCTGAGGAAATTATCTCGGCGATTAAACAGTTAAAAGTGGGTAAGGCCCCAGGTACAGATGGATTATCAGCAATTTATTGTAAGATATTATTTGAAGAGATGATAGAACCATTAAAGGAACTTTTCAACAGTATTCAGACTGGAGGAGAAGTACCTCCGTCCTGGAGGAGGGCTTATATATCCTTGATCCCAAAGGAGGATCAAGATCTTACTCAGCCTAAGAATTATAGAACCATATCGTTGTTGAATACAGACTATAAGATTTTTGCAAAAGTATAAGCAAATAGATTAATGCAAGTTTTGAAGCAAATGATTCATACTGATCAGGCAGGATTTATAACTGGAAGATATATGAAATATAATGCAAGACACATTATCAATTTAATTGAATATTTGGACAAGAACAACCATGTCCCTGTGGCTCTGATATTTTTAGATGCTGAAAAAGCTTTTGATCAGTTGAACTGGCAATTTTTATTGAAAGTTGTTGATAAAATGGATTTTGGGGATAAATTTTTATGTTCTCTCAGGGCCATATATGAACAACAAATGGCACAAATTATAATTAATGGGGGATTAACAGAGGAATTTAAAATTGAAAAAGGTACAAGACAGGGATGCCCATTATTGCCATTATTGTTTTAACATTGGGGATTTTACTGATCAAAATTCGTGAATCAACTATAATAAAGGGAATAAAAATAAAACAGAATGACTATAGGTTGAGAGCCTTTGCGGATGACTTGGTTGTGACATTATCCCAACCGATTCAATTGGTTATAGACTTGATGGAAGTTATAACACAGTATGGGAAGGTTTCTGGTTTTAAGGTAAATAACAATAAGACTAAAATACTATCTAAAAATATGACTGTGAAGGAAAATGAAATGTTAGTTAAACTGACAGGTTTTGAAATAGTGGAAAAAGTTAAATATCTGGGAGTATATATTACAACTTCTAAGGTAAAATTGTATAAGAATAATTATGAGAAATTATGGTTAAAAATACAAAGGGATTTAAATAATTGG
This sequence comes from Protobothrops mucrosquamatus, assembly GCF_001527695.2. Taxonomy (NCBI): domain Eukaryota; kingdom Metazoa; phylum Chordata; class Lepidosauria; order Squamata; family Viperidae; genus Protobothrops; species Protobothrops mucrosquamatus. The sequence continues at coordinate 110,316 of NW_015386633.1, read as the reverse complement.
AAAAAATTACAATTGTCTTTGTTGGGGAGAATTGCAGCTGTTAAAATGAATGTTCTACCAAAGTTTCTCTTTTTGTTTCAAATGATACCTATTTTGAAAAAAGATGCCAATTTGGAGGAATGGCAGAAGGGTATT
>NW_015386633.1:105871-107525 GCF_001527695.2 Protobothrops mucrosquamatus | reverse complement strand
TTTTGGGGGGGTATGGGGGTTTATATTGTAATTTTTATAAAACTTTTAATAAAAAAACCAAAACAATAGTGATAGGTAAAGGGATATAATACAGCAAATATCATGAACCATTTATTTTATAGTTCTTTGTGTAATTTAAATAAACATGAGTATTGTTTTTGTTTAATATTATTCATGCACGGTAATGTGTAAATAATATAAACTGTATCTATTCCTATGCAAGAGGTCTACTCGATACATGATGATGCATTATTATCTATCTTCACACATAATTTTAAACTGTAAGACTATCTTAGCAGCCAATAACTTTAGCAGTAAACAGGCCCACTCACATATGGTGAGTCTGTCCATGAGAGGGTATGATTAATGAGCTGTCTGTGGCTAGAATTAGCTTAATGTGAGATGTAAACATGAGATTCTAGGTTTATTGTCCTAGAGTAAAAAAAAGAAGAAACCATGGTTTGGTATTCATTTTCAGCTGCTTTGTCTTTTGTTTTCTTGGGGGGGAAACAAAACAAATTCCTTGTTCACACATCTTCTTTAACCAATCAAGCCACATATTTCCACTTACAGGAAGAACTAGAAGGCATATTTGCCCAAAAGCTGGGTTTTTTTTTACATAAAAAAAAGATTATGACCTGAAAACTAACTTTACATTTTAAGCTTGTTTAGTTCTTGCAAATATTGATGTTTCTGTATCTCTCTTACATTTTTTCTATATATTTGCATTTTTCATTCTTTAAAACAATTTCCCATTAACAATAGCTTCCCAGCTTCCACATGCACTTCTTTAAAGAATTCTCAAGTGAGATACTAGCTTTTATGCAAGAATTAACTTTTTTTTAAATGGATTGATGTATTCAGATGGGAGTTGTTTGAATTGTAGTTTTTATTTTTGTTAGTTGCCAATATTTTAATTTGTTGACTTCTCACAAGTTTCTCTTGGGACTGAGTGGAGAAAAATACTTGCCTACAGTATTCCATTTTAATTTCTTTTTGTTGAGACTTCCTACTGTATACTGGAGAAGGGACACTTCTCCCTTTCTTCTTTCTAGATGTGGTCAGATAGTATTTCATTTACAGAGCCGGTTGTTTACCAAGACAAGGGAATGCTTTCTGGTAGCTCCAAAAGAATACCAGCTACATTTGTCAATTCTTGGGTATATGGCTCTTATGATGAAAGAGAAAATTGTAGCTACTGTTTCTGATATTCTAGCAAACCATTGGTGTAGTAAATAACTAATACATTTATGAAATGATGCTTAATTTCAAGCATTGGTTTCACCCCACATACTGTTCTCCCTCAATTAAATGGATCAGGAAGATTCTCTGCTGATGCTTCCTTTTTTCCTGCTAGGCAAGGATGTTGCCAGAGAAATTCTGCCAGAACAGATTATTATTATTATTATTATTATTATTATTATTATTATTATTATTACTTTAATTTATACCCCACCCTTCTCCCGAGGGACTCAGGGCGGCTTACAGGTAAATAAAAACAGAGCTATACAATAAATATTTAAAAGCCAAATTAAAATATATATTAATTAACCTGTATTAGAAAAATTATAAAATCCCTTTAAAATCCCTATAAAATCCCCCCCTAGGCCAATCCCGCTTGATGGAAAAGCCATGTCTTGAGGGCACGGCGGAA